>NW_024104776.1:3000000-3293588 GCF_003945595.2 Pipra filicauda | reverse complement strand
CTTCCTCTTTTTATTTTTTTAAGCTATTCACATTTTTCTCTTTTTTTTTTTCCAATTGCAGCAGCAGAACATATATTACATAAATGATCCTAATGTTTAAAAATAATTGTCTAGGTGATTAGTAGCATTATTTTTGTTTATTATCTAGCTTAAAGGAAGCCAAATCCATGATTTATAGATGCTTGAACTGTAGTGCTACTTTTTCAAGTTTGAAAGGAATGATACCTGTTATTAAACTGATAATAGTGAGTAAAGAAGTTAATCAACTGTTCAGGCTGTTAGGGTCTGTTTTTCAGACAGCAGGAATATACAGCTTAGCGTTCTGGTAACTGCCCAACATTTCCACCAAAGCTGTGACAGGACATATGTAGGTCATCTTATTATGGAACAGGACAAAAAGGACCTAGCATTGTCAGGGACCTACTTTTTAAAGGATACAACCTCTCACTGTAGTAGAGATGTCAATTTCTCTGTACTGTTTTATGAGGAAATAATTTTTATCCTTTTATTACGTGGGCCTATTTATCCCTTGGTCTTATGGTTTATCCATTCTGGAACAAAATTACAGTCTCATGAAAGAGTACAGTAGTATTCCGATTGCATAATTAGAATTCGATGTGAAATACTGTAGACTGTTATTAAGAATTGATTGTTTTGTTTAATTGCTGATTATAAAATAATATTAAACACATCTATTGGTAAAACATTTATAGGTAAACCGTTGTAAAGATATGGGCAAATAATATACATTAAGCATATTCAGAGGATTTTTAAAATTTCACCACTCTTGCTAAATACTTGGTATTCTTTTTCTGACTATATAATAGACTATTTTAACTCCATTGGGAAAACTTGTTTCTGTAAATTCTTGAGGTAATTGTA
This sequence comes from Pipra filicauda, assembly GCF_003945595.2. Taxonomy (NCBI): domain Eukaryota; kingdom Metazoa; phylum Chordata; class Aves; order Passeriformes; family Pipridae; genus Pipra; species Pipra filicauda. The sequence goes on along the minus strand of NW_024104776.1, from coordinate 3,292,706 downwards.
CTCTTTGCATCCTTCCTTAAAAACTATCATGATGTGATTTTTATACCAGACTATCCTCTTGCATAGTGTAAAGACTTCTTTGATTAAGGCTGAATGAATCAGTGTTGAGATTGAAGTTGAACTAGTCAAGACTGGAGTTCATTGAGATTGAATAATTTCTCCAAATGTTAATGGTTACCTGCATTTAAGAGAGAATACTCCAACAGTGAACATAGAGACTAGAGACCCTACCTTCCTAATGTATTTCAGTCCTAGTTAGGAATCTAATTACAAATCTTGATTTCTTTGTTAATCCAGGAAATACGGATATTGAGAGAAAATCAAAGTAAAAATCACCTCAGAAATTTGACTTGAGTTTTCACAGAGATTGGGTCTGCATCCTAATCACTCTATATTGCTCTCCTCCCATTTAATAAACGCTCCCATTTAATAAATGCTATAATTTAGAATTAAAAATACTATACTCCCCTTCTATATCAAAGCTAGAAATGTTAGGGTATCTAAACTAGCAGTTAATGAGAAAGTCTGATAATGCTTTACTACCTTTTCAGTAAACTGTGAGTTGCTGTTAGCTTAAATTTGGTTATACGGAATTGTATCAGTAATCTTGCCGAATTTTAGCTTGGGTCCCAAATTCATGAACCATAATATTTAATGCAGATATGGCAGGTCCTCTCTTGGCTGACATAGTAGGAATTGAGCCAATGAACTTCAAAACTAAAAGCGTAAGTTATTACAGCAGTAGCAAAATAGCCAAAATGTTGTTACCAGGGACTATAAGAAGTTATATCCTTTGCATAATGGCTCTAAAGGGTACTTATAGTGTAGTCTCACCAGTAAAATCCTTATTTCCATTGTGCAAACCATTGAAAAATACATATGCAGCAACTAAAAAAGGAATTCAGGCGCCTAGTGCACATCGGAACTTATGTGTAGACACATGAACTTAGGAGTTTAAGTTTGATGTTGAATTTCAAGTTGATTTTGTAACTGTTGATTCTCCAGGGCATAAGAGTATTGTGGGTTTTAGAGAGCATTCAGCAGCCCCTCTGAAGCCATGAGGTATTCCCTTCCCCAGCTGGTAACCTGAGATCTCTTTTAGTCAAACTGATGTTTTCTGTTACGTCTCTGAGGGCTTTTCAGAGCCAGCTCAATGAAATTCTGCTGTCAGGAGGTAATCTGCTGCAGCTGAAACTAGATAGACTTAGCAGTTGTACAAGCAAGATGAGACCTTAATTCTAGAAAAAAATAAAAATATCTTTGTCGAGAAACCTAAAAAAATTACTAAAAAGCCAGAAAAAATATATATACAGGTAAAAAGATTGGTTATAGAGCTTAAAGATTGCTTTTTTCCAGACTTAAATACAGAATGCTAGCCAAATCTTCTCATGATTGATTATAAAAAATGTTATTACAGGCAGAGGTAAATGATATGGAAAGCACAGAGAGATTTTTTGTTTGTTGATAATTCATTTGTTTGGTTGCTTTTGTTTTAATTATCCCCCAAATAAACCCAAAGAAACACCTGATTTAATGAAACATGGGGAAAAATTAGCCTCACAGAAACAAAGTTTATGATAGTATGTTATATATCTTTGATTTAGAAAAGACTGTCTCTAACCATTTCCTCTTTTTTTCAAAAAGTACCATGATCTCTCCAAATAGTCCCATCACTACAGGTTTTGAAAAAGAAGAATAGGGATTTTGCTTTCTTTCTAAAGAGCACTGGACTACTAAGAAATATACAGGTGATAAAATATGTTTGTGACAGACTGAGAATAAGCCATTTTCCTCAAGTAAACATCAAATTATTTCCTTCTCTTTGCTGTCTTTGTGCAATGGGGTACCCCTGTTTTCTTCAATCCAAGCAAATTCACCTTTGTGGAAATATTGTCTTATTCTTAATTATTTTCACTGTATCAACAAATACTTTTAACTTTTCAAGAACCTGATTCTGAATGAAAATAAGACCTATGTAGTAACATAACACAGGTTGCCTGCCCCCTCTCATTCTGACACTTCAACAATATTTGAATTCATTAATTAAATGATGTCTAATTTCAGAGAGAAGTAGAGATCTTAATCTTGTTTTGCTAATTATATGTTGTCTAAGTGTCTGTGTTCCTGTTCATTTGCTGAGAGATACCATCAACTGTGGGCCCTTGGACATTCAAGCCACTGCATTTATTTTCTTTTTCTCTAATTAGGAGTTTGTATAGAAACTTCTGGAATCTTTTTCTAGTCTTTCTTTATTCCTCTTTTCTTTCTCTTTTTTAAATTACCTCTTAGTGTCAAGATCAAGAAGTAGGAAAAAATCCATCTATTACAATTGTGGATACAAGTATACAAGTACCTTGTATGAACAATAGTTCCGCTTTGAATAAGTACAAATCAGAAATTCTATTTTGAAATCCATAAACATGGACAAGACTGCTAAATATTGTAAACAGATTGTGCTGTAAAACTGTTAACATTTTATTAGTAGTAAGTACAACTAAATTAAAAGGAACTGCAGCTCAACTCTTAGAGCTGAAGTAGAGCTGACAGGAGACAAAGAGTTTAAATAGATTGTTGTCTGTAGTTTGAGAAAGTTTGATATGAAAATTTCTGGGAAAGGCATAAAAATAGAATTCTTTTAAGTCATTTGTGAGTCCTAAAAACAACAATGGGACACATGTACTATAGGCAATACCATTTGTAAATTACTTCTGTAGGAACTATTGATAAATAAAATTAGTAGAGTTCATAATAAAAACGATAAAACTGACTGAGTTTTTTCTCACTGAACTTGCAAGTTGGAGGGAAAGATTTGGTAGTGGGCCATCTATAATAAAGAGAACATAGAGGTAACAATATATGAAAATAAATGTAATAGGAGCTTTTTGAAGGCTTTAAATGCCAATAGATAATCTACAGTTCTCCTTAACTGCAGGGAAAAAGGGATTTAGATCGATGGGGAAAAAGGATTTGAAAACATGGTACTCTGCTCCTTGATTTGTGTTCTCAGATCACCATGCTAGAAAAAAGAAAATGGACACCACAGATAGTAAAAAACAAAGCATCAAGAGGGCAAGAATTTATCCTTTACAATAACCAAAAAGTGTGGGCAAGAAATTTTCAATTATAAAATTAAATATAGAGCTGTTGAAACATCAAATAAGGCCTTGGAGTTTACGATAGTGACCCTATTTCTTTTATAATAACATTCTGAAGCTACTCTGTGCTTAAATCTGATAAATGATTCTTTGTACATTACAAAATTTGTGTCCACATGCAAAAGCCCAAAGGGACAATAGCAGAGGCAGAGATACAGTTTTTATAGTGTGTGCTAATCTCATGCACCATATGAAGTACGCATTTAAATCCTTCTAAAAGCTATCAAAAGACCAGAGTTCCTTTCTCCTTTGTCACACATTACAGAAAGTGAGAACTTTGAAGAATTAAGCAAGTATGGAGCAAAATGTCGAGTAATATAACCACCTGGATTTCAAAAAGAAGCCTTGCGTTTTTTCCTAGTAAACTAAAAAAAAAAAAAGAGAAAGAAAAACAGTCAACAGAAGAAAATACAAAAGCTTAAAGTAATAAATACAACTGTAGGTTTGGAGACTATAACAAGAAGATATAGTTGTCAAAGTAATTGTGACAAAGTGATTTTCAAAATCTGTTTATTTCCAAAAGTATTGCTCCATCTCTGTTGACTTGTTCTGTTCAGAAATGTTCTCCCCTTGAAGAAAGTGAAATGAGTTTAAATTGTGTTAACTATATATACATGCATGTATGCACATATACATATGTACACACACATATCTATACAAATGCATTAAAAATGTTACATTATACTGTAATCATTTAGCACTTACAAGTAATATATGTAAGTATTAGCCATTGTTCCTATGTGTATACTAAATTTTTCATTTTAATACATACTTATGAGACTGAATTTTGGTCTACCCTGCAAAACACAGTTTGAGATTTTTTATAGTACATCAGCATGGGGTTTTATTATATTTCATTGTAAATTCCATACTATCAAGGAAAGGTCATCTTTCCTGATACCAAAATAAAACTATATTCCCTATGTCACATTCAATAGGACATAAGGTACACCAAAATGCCACACTGGCTTTAATACCACCATTTCCCACTTCTCATCCCCAAGTAAAAAGAAAAAAAGGAAAAAATCAAAAGAAAAAAAACCACAAAAGTAAAGAAATAAGACTGACAAGAGAATAAAGGAAAAGATAGATAAAAGAAAAAGGGAAATTAAAAAAAAAAAGAAGAAGAAAACACAAACAAAAATAATATATCTGAGTCAAAATCAGAAAAGACTTGTTTTCAACAGGCTCAAGTTGATGCTGCCTCAATGTGGAAATGTAGAGGGTTTTTCTGGGGAAGGGGTAACTTTTTTTATTTTTTTTCTTTCTTTAGCTACATTTGTTTCACTAATTAAGTCATTACTTCTGAAAATCTTGTCTTGCCTTAAAAACTCAACATCTTTATACTGGCTTTATTTGAGTATTTTCAAGGGGCTAGATATTACCACTAATCCACCTGTGGCTATGGAAAATAATAATATTTTATTGATTAATTAACAAAGTCTATATAAAATGTTACTGGTTGGCCTCTAACCATGCCAGTATTCCCTCAGTGTGCCAGTCATTCCTCAGTAATGACTCTTTTCAGTTGTATTATTGAGTACATCAATCAGTTGTAATGACTTTGCTGCATTCCAGATTTTGTCCAAATGCAAGTCATTATAGTTCTATATTCAATTTTGGACATTAAGTGCTATACAACCTAACTCACCTTTCAGATTGTGATCAGATCACATACAGACAATGAATAAAGAATTCTTGAAATGAGAAAAGCTGAGGGGATTCCTACCTTTATGATCCTGACCACCTATTAATCATTTGAACCACTCAAATTAAAAGTATTCACAAAGATAATTCAAGAATTGAGATAATCTAAGAATAAAGATACATTTACAAAGTTTTGAATGAGTAATGACAGAATGCACTCTGTGAAATCTATGGCTTATGCTAACATTATAGATCAAGGTGCTGGGACTTCTGAAATAAGTTCTTCTCACTTTGCAGACATAGGAGACCAGAAATGATGATGACCTCAGACCAATTAAAACTACAGATTGTTCCAGTCAGTCATCTCCCTAAAGTTTCCTGCCAGAGTCAGAGATCTGACCACAGCACAGACCGGAGGGTATGTGACCACAGATTTGTGCCCCACTTTGAAATCTAATGCAGTCCTGCAGCTGTCTTGTCTCACTCCTGGCAGGCTGCATCACCTGGAAACTGGGAGGAAACAATCATGGCAGTCAAATAAAACTGCCAATAAAAAGCAAGACACAAGTCAGGGTGAATGGTCCAGTTGCCATCATGTGTTCAGTGCTGCAATATTTCTGTGGGGCAAGGTAGGTATTTGTAACACAATGAGACATGCTAAAACACTGACAGTAAGGTGCTCAGAAGAGTAAATGAATGAATATTTTAATACTGCTGGTGTTATTATTATTTATTCCGAAGAAGGAAGCTATAGAAAAGTACCTTTAAGAAGTTCTTGCCAGAAACTTGAAATTGGCTGCTGCACTATGCTTATTCATCCCTGATATCATGCAGTTGTCTGGTGGATTAGATTTGAATCCTATGCAGTTCATCTGAATTCCATTTTTGCTTTTGGTCTGTGATACTACTTGGAAACTGCTTTCATAGGTCACAAATATCAGAAACCAGAAAGGTATTAAGATTATGTGGGTTTTTTTAACCAAAAATCAAACAAAGTGTTTAGTTTTTTCGTCAAGTCAAAAACTGCTGCAGCTTTTCTTCCTTGCTGTGTTATCTGTTTCCATATTTACAGCCCTGCTCAGTCTGCTGAACAAGAGAATATGCTGCAACAAATCTCAGCTGTAAACGTGTCTTTTTCTCAGAGCTGGTTGGGACATTTTGGTTGCTGTCACAATTTTATCTGTCTTTCCCTGCTCTCTTCCTCCTTCATTTGACTATTATGACAAATGAACATAAATAAAAATGGAAATCTCCTCTTATACCTTATTATGTTTTTAGCAGTGACAAACATCAATCTTCTTAGAGCATTCACCATGTTGTCTTTTAGCACCACACCTAGAAGATTTTCTGAAACGGAATGGCTTCCTTTACTCTCATGGAAGCTTTAGAGTTTTATATCATGTTATACCTCTTTAACTGATTTCTATTCTGAGAGTTGGTTGCTAAAATAGCTTTATATATATATATTTTTCTAGAAATTCTACATTAATAACATTTACACAAGCACAAGTAAGGTTTTGCACCTTACTTTTTATGTAGCTTATTATAATGTCTGGTATCAGAATAAGTGCTAGTGCCTTTCTGCTCAGTAGTAACTGAATGAGGCCGAGATCTATCAGATTCCTTAGCTCTGAGAAATTCCTGTATAATCCACCACACAGCATATCTTTTTTGGGTAAGTGCTCACTGCATGGACAAAAGCAACCAAGCATCCATTCCCAGGGACTAAACAGTGGCACTAGTTATACAGTAAGAAATTTTCAGGTGGTGAATATTTCTGGCAAAAAACAGTGTTTATGGTGGAGCAGAATAACAAAGCATGTAAAACAGAAAAAGGCTCAGTTGTCATGTCTTCATTCTTGATGTCTTGTGTGAAGTCAAAACCAGAACTACTGGCATGGACAAGTGATCATGATATACAGCAACCCTGATGCCAGGGATAAAAAACAAACAAACAAACAAACAAACAAACAAAAAAGCCCAACCAACAAAACGAAACAAAACCAACACAAACAAAAACAAACAAAACAACTGAAGGGGCAGGAAACTGGAAGCTTTGAATTTTCTCTTGGAAATTCTAGGCTTTTTTCTCTTACACTACCTGAGCTACAGATACAACCAGACAGTTTCTGAGCCTTAAGTGTCACTTGTAGATAGAATTTGTCTGGAAAATAAACTGGGGAAACAAAAAACAAAACCAAAAATCTAAACAGTAAGCAAATTCACTGTGAATCTTCTATCCCTGTTTGTCTTCTAACTAGCAAACAGAAGACTAATTCTGTAAGTTAAGTGCAAACAGCAGGTTACTTTGAATTCGGCATACTCTTATCTCCCCATCCCATGCTGAAATCAGAGTCATCAATTTTATCTCTGCATCTTTATATGAAGCAATTTCAAGCATTCTCCCTATTTTATACAGCCAATGTTAATGACAACGATTTTAAATCACCTCCAGAAACCCAAAACTGATTACATAAAATCTGTGAGTAGCTATGTGCCAAACTCTAGACAAGGCTCTTTTACCTAGGATGTGTGCAAGCAAGCCTTGAAAATTGCCCATTTTTCACTTCTGTGTTTTGATTTTGCCTATCATGCGAGAAACAAATTTAAAACTTAAACTTTTAAATTAGTATGTTCTTATATGTACAGGAAATTGTGAATCAAACAGTCCCAAGATGAGAATAAACTACCTGTCTGGATCAAAATTCTTCAAATTTTCAGTCAATTTCCAGTGAAGAACTAAATGTAAAAGACTTTAGTTCTTTTGTCACACTGTTTGTCCCCCTGTTTTTGCAACACTAGCAAAAACTTTTATAGACTTGCTAAGTCTATAAAATAAATTTATAGATAAACATTAAAATATAGCTTGAGTTTTAAAACAGAAATCTGCTTCTATATTGTTTTATTCTTCTCCAGTGTTTTTTTTTTTTTAGTGCACTGCATAGAGAGCTACTGGTATGATTTGTATTTATTCTGGGCATGTAGTCCCACTTGAAAGAGCTCCTATGAGGAATGCTTAAGCCATGTAGAGCGCACAGATTAAATGTCATAAGTACTACAGAGTTCAAAAGCAAGGATCCTCTTGTTCCTTCTGGTGCCTAGTTTCATGCTGATTCAGAAGTATTTTCATAATTTTACATTCTGTTCTGGTCTCCTGTTACTCTCCCTGATTTTTCAGGACAGATTACTGATTAGGAAGACACAGTCTCAGAAGATAGAATATTGATATATGAACGTTTTATTGAAAATATTTTTTATTTTTAAAGCCCATTATTGTATGGGTTTTAAAAAAAAAGGCAAATTACATAACATGTAAGGCATTTTAATGAAGCACTTTAAATTGTAGGAGGATCTGCAACTCTTTCTCCTTCATTAAAAGAATTTTAATGAAGCTTAGAGTAGGTTATTATTCAACATTTTGAGAATATTGACTATGCTAGATTAATCAGTTTATTTCTACCGTGTAATTATCATTCTTTTAATTCTGGAAGGAAAAAAAAATCTAGGAAAAATCTACCTTAAAACTCTTCATAGTTACCTCTATATTGACACTTCTTTATATAACAATTCCTTTATATTGATGTTGATCCTTATACTACTTATAATGACTATAATGTTCAAGACTTCTACATCAGCATTTATAATTAATGGAAGCAAAACTCTTTTTTTCTTTTTTTCCTAATATTTCTGTATTGTGTGTTTTGTTTAATCATGCTGAGCCATCTGAGGGCTATCATTCTCCTTACAAATCTCTGAATAAGGTAACTGAAGCGTTACAAGAAACAGCTCTGTAATTTCAGTATGTGCAACATCTCTCATCTTAAGAGTTTTATTACAAAGGTCACTACTGAATAAATAACTTGTAGAAATAAGGTGTTTAATAGAAGTGCACACCACTGTAGCAGTTCAGTCAAATCTAAGACTATGGAAAATCTGAGAGACAGCAGTGATATTTTGAAGGACAGACAAGGGAGTTGTGTTTAATGTTACACTTGTAAGTCTGATATCATTCCTTTTTCTCAAATGTCAGTGTCTAACCTATGCTAATAAGTAAGATCTTTTATAATGATAAATCTGAATATTAACAGAAAATAAATGGATACTGCCATATACAAACACTGCAAATTGCTAGATATATGGTTTCACAGAGCAAAGATAAGTATTTTTTGAATTTCATATTGAGAGAAAGCTGACATTTCTGTTTCCCAGTTAAAAACCTCAGGAAATCGCGGCCTGTTTTGATGATTTGTGGGTGGTTCAGAGACAGAGTTGAGAAGTAAAATATTTGCCTATGTCTATATCTCATTTTCCATAGACACTACCTTTTGATAGTTTTGAACACTATGACTGAGACATAATTAATATTTTTGAAATGCCATAAGTAAATATTAATTTTTTTATGACTAAAAATCCTAAGTAAAGAATGAGGGTGCTTTGGTGACTCCCAAGATTTCTAATCCATTTTTATGAATTTATGAGAGTGATTGTAAGATGACTCAACTTCTGTGATAATCACTTGGCACAGCTGGTTGCGAGGCATAACTCTGCCAGTGTTGACAGTGCTTATTCAGATAATGAAGAAATTTGAATAGCAAGTCACCTGTTTACTGACTGGAAGCAGGTTTCCAGTACCTAAAGGGGCCAACAGAAGATGAAGAGGGACTTTTAACAAGTGGCAGGACAAGGGGGAATGGCTAAACTGAGAGAGGGTAGGTTTAGGTTAGATATTATATTTACTGCAAGGATGATGAGGCAGTGGAATAGGTTGCCCAGAGAAGTTGTGAATGCCTCATCCCTGTAAGTCTTCAAGGCCAGGTTGGATGGGGCCCTGAGCAAGCGGATGTAGGAAGGTGTCCCTGTCCATGGTAGGGTGAATGGAACTAGATAACCTTTAAGGTCCCTTCCAACCCAAACCATTCTGAGGTTCTGCAATTCTGGGAGTATTCTAGATCGAAAATGTTGTGGTATGTTAAAATGAAGGGTTGTAAACATGTGATTAAGAGATAGTGGGGGGGAAAAACGGCACTGTAATTAAAAAATAACCAGTGTTATAATTGAAGTGTTATTCTGCAATACTAGCAGGAACCATTTAAACAAGGAAATTTTTTAAGCATATAATTTACAAGAAAATTAGACTACTTAAGACCTTCTCAAGGAACAGAATATCTACTAATTTATTCTGTTACATAGTAAATGTCTAGAAAATATGTATGCAAATATATTTATCAGAGGTACCTTGAGAAGAATATGTATTGTGCAAAGTATTTACAGCAGAATGCCTTAAATTACAGCCACTCAATCTATTTCACAAAGAAATCATTATATTTTCCAGAATCCTGGTATAGTATCAAGACATATTCTTGTGTGTTGAGTAGGATACTAGCTGTTAACACTTGTAATTGATGATGATGGTCATGAGATACTGCTATATTTGATTTATATTATTCATTAAACTTGAAGATTTAACTTGAATCTCCTGTCCAGTTCTTATAATCTTCTTTCAAGTGTAGAGCTCCTGGATACTGAACCCCTTAAAACTATGACAACTGTATGACTTTAAAAACCTTAAAGATTAGCATGTTAGATGATTAAAGAAAGGATGTCAGAGACTCAAATTTCAAAGAGAAGGAATACAAAAATTGGTATGTTAGCTTAGCAATGGGCAGGGGTCAAAATAGAGTTTTTCAGCCCTTAGTGTACTTAAGCAATTTTTGTTCTGTTTTTTTTAGAATATAAATGAATAATTAATTGGGGCCTTACATTAGTCTTTGAGCAATGTCATGACAAAAAGCACTCTCTTTTAGAGGATCAGGTAGAGCACCTGACTTAACTTTAACTGAAAGCAGAGTATTTCACTCATCTCTTCTAGTAATATTTTGTAATAACACACTCAGTGATTATCATAGTTTGAAAAAAAAAGATGCAAACCCTTTGAATATATGACTCATCAGAAACTTCATGTTCATTTTCAATCAAAATATTGAACACATAGAGGGCACCTTGATATCTTGGTATAAATTTCACAGAAATATCTATAATATCCAACTAATATGCAGATAAGAAAGAATTATTATTCCATATCTAATGACTTAGTCATAAAAATATGGCTTTTAAAAATCTTCCAAAGGTCTCTTGCTGAAAAGTCTTCAAGAATTTATAGTACCATCAATTAACAATAAAGATCCTTATGAATTAATAACTGTCCATATACAAGAAACAAAGACCAGAAAAAAGAGCCGAGTATACGAATAGTAAATGTTTATGCATAAAATACATCAGCACCAGAATATCAAAATGTTCTGTAGTGAAAACTGAGCTTTGTCATAAACTCCTACATGATCCAGAATAAGTTGGGAATGCTGACATCTAAATATTTCAAGGGATGAAAAAATAATTGGAGTAATATAATTTTTAGTATACTTTAAAAAAAAAACATGCAAAACCAAGAATGTTATCAAAAACTATCTCATGGGACTGCTGACACCTAAAAATCAGCAGCGGCAAATGAAAAGAAACACATGAAAACTCTTTGGAAATTTTGGCTATATACACAGATGGATTACATAGGCTTAATTTACCTATTTAAGCCCAGAAAATATGTTTTGGAGTTATTCTCCATAGGTCAATGAAAAAAACATACTGCTGAGAGGTAAACAATAGTAATAAAGAATGTTAGGACTGGTTATGAAGGAACTTGTAAACAAAGTGCCACAAATTTATACTGTGCTCGTACTTGAAAACCATATTTACCTGGGCTAATCACCTACAAAAGAGAGATTATTAAATGTATAGTGTACCTGCCACAAGAGAAGTCTCCCTAGCCTGGAACATAATGACATAGGAGGTGTTCTGAAAGGTACGTAAAACCATACCAAATCTGGAAAAGGTGGATAAAGAATGATTGCTTTCTATTTCTCATAACAGAGAAACTAGGGGAAAAGAGATAATTTTATCAGTGTTTTTAAAACAAAGAAGAGATTTTTTTTTTTTTTACATAACAAAAAGAAAATTTAAAAACTTCTTGGAGAATAGATTCCAAGATAAAAAATATTATTGACCAGAGAGAGAACTGACGAAGTTCCTTCATGCTGAGTCAAAGAAAGTTAGATGAGTGACCTCTGTAGGGTTTCTCTCAGCTTTGTTTTTTTTTCTCTAAGATTCTTATGATGAGTCATTATGGGAGATAATGTCTTAGACTACATGGTTGTCTCTGTGTGCCTCTTCCGACAGTCTTTACCTTGAAAATTATTTTAGATGATAAATCTTGAGAGTAATCGTAACACTTCTTAACACTTTTTATGCTCTTTTTCTTATCTCAATCTGAATGTTAAGGTTTTTTTTTTTTACCTAGGAATATTAATGTTACACATGGTTTCAGAGAATTTTTCTTAGTTAAAAATTGAAAATTAAATAAGAAAGGGAAGACTGAGAGTCCACCATTTCTAGTACATCCTTTAGTAGTTTCCTAGACCTGGGCAACAGGAAAGTAAGGTCTCAGTAAAAATTATTAGGACTGGTTAAAAACACAATATCACACAGAATGGATAGGTTGGAAGGGTACCACTGGAGGCCATCTAGTCCAACTCCCTGATCAAGAAGGGATTATGTTTAAGAGCCTTATGCATACAATAAGAAATTTAGACCCACAAGTCTTGCTCAGTAGAAGAATCTAGACTTCCTATTCTCCAGGATTTCCAATAATTTTATGAGAACTAACTATAAGTACAGTATCACTTTGCATTTTCAAGTGGTGTTAAATTGTTACAAGCACATTTATTTCAAAAAAATTACATAATATCCTACCAGCTAATGAATGACCATCATAATCTTTTATGTAACAAATTAAATTTCAATTAGTAAATTGAGTCAAGAAGAGCTGCATTCAGTGTGGTACCTTTTCTTATCCATATAATAAGTTACATCATAGTTAGGATTTCTCTGAATCCTAAACTGAATAAAAGGTGAGGTAATTGCTTTGTTATCAGAATAGTGAGCATGTAAAATTGGAAATTTTTTAAATTTCTCCCCCATTACAAAGGTGAGGTTATCTTTTCATGATGATAGCAGAGATAAGCTTTGTATTACAGCTTTACAGAATTTGTGGCAAATTACAGGAAATAATCTAAATTTCTATATGATGACACTAGCATACACAGAGGAGAAAAATATTAATGTCCTTTTCATGGTCCACCTCTAGATATGATAAAAGGCGAGATAAAAGCAAGAATTAGATATGCACATATTGAAAAATTATCATTACTATCTCACATTTTTCATGCAGAGGAAGCACTTTGTACTCTGCTTTGCCACCTTTATTCCTTCTCGCAGGCATATATCCTCAAAGCCACCATTTGCACATTAACTCATTATCATTTTTACCTGTGCTACTCTTTTCCTCTCGTCATTTTTTAAATTTCAGTAAGTTATAGACGAAACATACATTGATACTATTCAGCCCCAAAAAGTACAAAGGTGCATTGAAAAATGAGCATTCTCTCCTGACAAACTCTGGAAGACCACAGTGACTTGAAGACTGATAAAGATCAAAACATCTGAAATTAAAAAGGAAGCTGAAAAATGTAAAAATTGGCATCAGATATTGCTTTGTTGTAGAACAATCTGAGTGGGGTATTTTTAATCTCTATTTTGCCACTTACTGAGGAATTACATTACTTTTATATTGAGAAGAGAGAGAGTCAGAGGCAGTGGGCATATCATAGGACAAAGGTGTGTTGCCAAATGGCTTTCTGTGTAGTGACAACAGTTACACTTGATGTAATACTCTTTCTTTGATAAAACAGAACTCTTCCTATGAAGAAGATTCTCTGTTAGAAACTGATGACAAAGATGAATCAGTTTTTTTTCTGTACAACATTAAAGTTCCTAGACTACTGCAACAGAGTCTTTTGACTTTAATTTTAGCTATCCCAAGAAATATATCCCTAAATCCAAAGCTGACTTTAAACAGTAGTGGAAAAGCAAAGGAATGGCAAAATAAAAATAATTCACTTCAATAAATCAAAACCTGAGATAGAATAGAAAATGGATGGACTTTGGGAAAATAATGTCCTTGTATAACATTGAGACCAAAATTAGCAAGAATTTCATTATTTAAAAAGAAGAATATTAGGGTGAAAGTCACAGTCCTGAAATAATATGTTGGAGTAACACAGGTGATGAAGTGAAGAGAAAGCAGAAAAGCAAAGATGGGCCATTTAGTCACATTCTGCTCTTTTTCTTCTTTAGCAGAAGCACTGAACTGCTGAACTGATGACTGTTCATAAATATCTGCAATACAGTTGGTCCCAGCACCGAGTATGACAGTTTTCAATAAAACATTCATTGTGATGCTTTGAGGTCTTCAGAGGTACATAAAATAGTTCCCAAACTGCACATTACATGCAGTTTTCCATTATACACTGCACAAAATGTCCTTGACATTCAAGAGTTCGCCATACATATTTTAACATGCATCACTCCAGGGTGTATTTGAAAATACCCTCCACTTGCCTTTAATAATAATGACTTGTCAAGTAGAATCCAGATCTTGGTTAATCTAACATAATGTGGACTTGATGGTTTTTATTAACTGTCAAATGGAGCCCAATAGCCATCTGAAACATTTTTCCCTTCTGTCATGCGTTTGTTCCCAGCGTGTTTCATTTCTGACCACTAATGTAAAAGGTTAATAAACTGCAGTATTAAATGTCATTAATATTCAATATGCATGGCAAGTGAATAATTTTGCAGATCTTTTATTTTAAAGATGTTGGGATGTTAATGTGGCTATTCTGCAGTCTTTCAGAAGTGTACCATGCTGCATGCATTGGCTAATTTGTCTGCAAAGAGTCTATGAAGCATCTTTGCTACATTAGACTCTCTGAACCTTCATTAAAATTCACGTGACTGCTTCAGAAATCTGGAGGATTTATCTGATTTCCAGTTCTATCTCCTTCCCTCCTACTTTTCTCTTCCCGCTCTCACAAAGTACAATTAATCTAATATTCTCTCAGAAACATTTTATCCTATGTCAATAATAAAATGACCACAGGGAAAAAAGAGAAGGTCTGATTTTCAAATATCTATTTGGGTCACTGCCAGTAAGAGGCTGGTTATCAGTGCTTGTTTTTCTTCACACTGCTGTTTCTCAATGAGAGAAACCAAGTCAAACCTTGTTATGATGATAAATAAATTGCCTGAGCAACAGTCAAGCTTGTTAAAAATTCAAAAAGTTAGAAGAGCATAGATATAGATGATGTAACTATCATAGATTTGTTGTGATAATGGCACAAAAATATTCTACTGAAAACTGTTCTGGCTTTATACTAATAACGCTGGCAAATGTATTTGATAAAAAAAATCTTAGAATGAGATATGAAATAGAATAGTAGGCTGAAGTAGAATATGTTCTTCAAACATAGTTATTGCAAATTATTTCTTCAGATTTTTTCTATAATTCTTGTTTCTAGAATCTAAATACCTCCCTGAACCAGGATGAGATGGATGTTATGTTAAATATATTTAGCTCTAACTTGTGTGTCTGCTTATATACTCTCTCTACAAATCAATTTTAATTTTAGCTCAAACAAAAATAAATTTACCTTTAAATATAAACAATTTCATTTGAAATTCTTAAACTGACACAAATTTTCCTGTCAGTCTAATTGGTAATAAAATGCATTCCTTGCAAATATGAACATGTCAGCCATGAGCCCTATTGTATGTCAATGTTGCTACATGCCATTTTCAGTTTTCTTTTCTAACATTGACCACCATTAGGGAAAATTTTTGTAAAATAAGATACATGCAGATATTTCCCCAACAATGCCAAGGCAGTGGAAAGAATCCAAAAAAGTTTATTTCAGAGGCAAGGACACTAAAACCTAGCAGTGCTGCAAGACAGCACTGGGCCTCAGGTAAAAAGCAAGTTCCAGTGTTCTCCAGGGCATTTTATCTTCTTTCTCTCCTCCCCTGCCCTCTCTGGGCCCAGGAGGTCCTGTACGTGTCTGTGAACATTATCTCTCCTGCATACCAGAGAGAGAGAGGGTTTACTCACCGCCTTCTCTGCAGAAGGGAAAGGACAAAAAAACATCTAACCCTCTTGAGAGAGGCACTTTGCAGGCAGAAAAAGGCTTCCTAAGTGAAAACGAGTTCTAGCTACCTGATACAAATACTTCTGAAAGGGTACCTATCCTTATGTTATTTTCCAGTTACCCAATGTCCAATCTACACTATTAGTGTTCTTTCTTCTTCTGTAGGTAGAATACAGGTATACCTACTTGTACCTTTCTACTTTCAGAAATGTGAAAATGAGGGTTTCAAATACTAATTTTAAGGTTGACCTAGAAAGGTAGTTGTTGTATTCTGCTTATGACTAGAAGCAATTATCAACATTAGTGTGTTGACCATGTGAGAATCAGCCAGATGAGATGCACTGGTTCCTGTCACTGTACTGCATGTTTATTCAACATATTCATTAAACACTAAAGGGAAAATAGGCCTTGTTTATGCATGCAACTGTTTCTCAGTCAAACAGCAAATACACCTATTATTGATGTGTCATTTGTTGTTACTATGTGAGTATCAAAGTTGTTTAAACAGAAAAAGGAAAAACAATACTTTTGCTGGGTTTTTTTAAGTCTCAATTAAGATGAGGAGAAATTAATGATGACTACGTTGTTAAGGACTACGTGAAACCAGTTTAATTTTAGACCACCTCTGAGCTACATAGAAATTTTGTTGGTTCATGGGAAAGTTTTATTTAGAACAAAAACATCAGTGTCCTTCCTCTTCCTTGAAAGGACATTTAATCATTTAAAAGTCCAGTGTATTTGTGGCTAAGTTACAATTCAGTGTTTATATAAAACGGAGTCAACAAATCAAACTTGTGCTATGAACCCCAGCTCTAGTGATGAGTGACACTTCCAACCCAGGTGATCATGAGCAAGCTCTTACTTTAATGAAGTTCTTGCTTCTACTTGCTACTGTCTTCTGTGAAGATAAAATGGATTATTTAACCCCTGAGAGTGCACAACATGATGTGCAGATTTCAGGACATATGAAATCTTGATACCACTAGTAGACATTGCTGCACTTCTATACTGTTTTCTAAATTTTGGTGCTATGAATAGAAACTATACCTATCTTTCTTCACTATCTCAAAAATAGCTCTTTCTAGAAAACTAGTAGCAATAATATATTCACAGACATGAATTATTCATGAATAATAAAATTTACCTATTTCATATGGTCATTCAATCAGCTAATTACATACGAAAACTTATTTGCTCCTTGAATTACTGCTTGCCAAAGAGTACTTTTGGCAGACACAGCATCTCAACACTGCCAATTACTTTCTTTCATATACCATATGGAAAAGAAAATCCTGAAATAATGTTTGGAAAAGATGCAATAATTACTTTGTTGTAAGATGGGGTGGTTGCATTGTATCATATCCTATTGTGTTGTTAATTGGTTTTCACCAGCATAAAGAAATCTAATCATGCAATGTGCTCCAAATGCAGGACAGTCCATACATTTGGTCACATATTATGACAGAAATTGACTTTTGATGATAATATACACAGAACGTGTTGCCAGCTTGTAATTATTAGGACCTATCTCAGTGCTAACATGCACTCTTCCAAATGAAGAATAAGAGAGAAATTCTTTCATTGGATACTAACCATGTTAAAAATGACACAAAGGAAAGAAGAACAATAATGAAAGGAACAATAATTATTATAGAACTTGTAAGAATGGATGGAACATATTTAAAGTTTTACTAAATATTTCTGTTTGTCCTATTAGTATGCTTTTGTCTGTCCATCTACATAACTAATATACATTAAATTTCTGGTTTTAGTAAAGCATGTCTGTATTTTAAAATAAAATAAAAGGGTTTTGTTGAAAGAATACTAAGGGCATTATGCCTTTTACTATATTATTAAATGTCAATGTTCATTTTTCTCCCATGGTGGTGGGACTTCAGTACTGTTGAACCAAAGCTGGGTGAGATCAAACTCAGAGTGGGTATGGTCGGAACCTGTGCATGATATGCCTTGTGGGAGCTTGTTTGTGGTTCCACTATGCAACACACATGAAATCTCCAAGAGGTGAAGACACAAGGAGTAGGAAAATGCTCTGCAAAATTAATTATATTCTAGTAACAGTCATTAGCACAGAATATTTTGTAACTTGAATACTTGTTCCTTGAAGTAAAGGAACTTATTCTGTTGAACTGCAAGAGATTTACTCAGTTTCTACAGCAGCAAAACAGGAAAAAGAATCTGATCCCTGCTCAGAACTAGTAATTTTCAACTTCCAAGATTAATCTAAACTTTTTTTTAATCGCTACTTTTTTTTTTTGTATTTGTGATAATTCTTCCTACCAACATTTCCTAAAAGAGATGAAGTTCCTGGAATAGTCAAACAGAAAAAAAACCCCAGTTACTCCCTTCTGCTACTGCCACTAATTTCATTGTAAATAGGCATTGTGCGGGGTGAGGTGAAATCCTCCCTTCGTAAATAAATGTATAGACTTTAAAAAATAGAATAAACAGGAAACAGTTTAAACCAGTTTAAAACTGTATTTGTGCACACCTTTTGTTAAGAATAAAAACATTTTAAAAACAGTAACATTTTTACAGTGGCCATAAGACCCTCCAAAATGAACGCTCAGTGGAGGTAATTCATGCCTAGTTGCACTGATGGTGACTTACCCTTCAGCTTCATGCCTAGCAGTAGCACACTAACTATGAATTAATGCAGTACAGTTTATGCCCTATCATACCTTATTGCTTAATTAAAATGAACCAGTTATTAAACTGAAGAGATGAAGCTTCACCCCCTACATCCCTGAATGAGTCTTTGAGCAGCACAAAAGTAGCTTTCAACTTTCCTCATTTCAAGCCTCTCACAGTGACTATTCACACTGAGATTTGTTGACTGTTCTTGAATGCAGTCACTGCTTTCATGCTGTGGCAATCCGTGTATTTGCAGGATAATGAGGTGTGGGAATGCCTAGATTCTACACCCCTACCTTTCCTTTTAGCTGTCATCCTGCCATAATAAAACAACTTTTTGGACATACACCCTAAATAACTATTTCTGAAACAGCAATATAGTTTACTTTCAGTACTTTGAATGTAACAACAATGCCAAAGACAGAGCTCACAGAGGCAAGATTTTCAAAAGTAACATTTTCCTCACAGAGCTGTTTTGGGTAACATTCATTTGAAGCTGGAAGACAAAATCTACATGTGGCAATAATGTTCATGCACTTGTTACACAATTATTCCAAATCTCACATGAGGTGAGTTGTTAACAGAAAATGGTAGACTTGAACTAAAATTAATTTCTAATGGGATCCAAAGATAAGTTTATGTAATTAACAAAGATATAACTTACTGCTAGTGACACAGTTTTCTCATGTTGTAATAATTTTAGAAGCTTATATGGATGATAATTACATTATCCCAAGCTTGATTCATTGATCATTTCAATTTTGTTCCACTTACATTTAAAAAAAATATTTTTCCTAAATTATGGGATTTTTTCCACGTATCTTTGTTTTAAGATATTACTTTATACAAGTTATGTTTCCTATCCTATCCTATCCTATCCTATCCTATCCTATCCTATCCTATCCTATCCTATCCTATCCTATCCTATCCTGTCCTATCCTGTCCTGTCCTGTCCTGTCCTGTCCTGTCCTATCCTGTTCTATCCTATCCTATCCTCTCCTATCCTCTCCTATCCTATCCTCTCCTTTTTCTTTACTGTTCCTTCACTCAACCTCTTAAAAACCACCAAGAAAAAGTTTGCTAGAGTGCTGTCTACAATTTGTGAAACTGGTCACAGTATTCAATAATAGCTGTTCCTTTCTATTCTTCACAAGTTACTCAATTATTTGAATGAGATTTTTTTTATTTATTTGCAGCTAGTTAGCTGCAGGTAACTAGTTAGCAACTGAAATACGCATAGCAGGGCCGGAGAAAGATGTTGATCCCAATGAGGTTGTTATCAAAGTGGAAAAGTGGTTTTCATTTTAATCTTTTAAACTTATATCTTCTTCAGTGTAAATATAATTTTCCACTTACATCTTCCTTCAATGAAAGGGTTATTCACTTCAATAAGATCTCAAGATGGTAGATTTATTTCCATTATTTTTTCTTCAGTAGGAAACATCACAACTTTTATAAAATTATGAGCTCTGTTTGGTCTTCTATGTTTATACTTCTAAATGTCCATTTCTGTCACTAAATAATGCTTTGAGCACATTATGAAACCTTTTGGTAATGATTCATGCAGAGTAGAGATATGTTTTTTCATTTGCCCAGTCAGTATCACACTTTTCAATTTTCCTAGATTATTACCTTTTTCATGTGTCAGAATACCTCTGGGGCCCATGAATTAAGCTAACAACTCTTAAAAATGCAAAATGTTTGTTGCAGGCAAATGATCCCTTTCTGTCAAAAATGTTCACTGAAATGTGTAGACAGACATTTGATATTATGAATGACTTTTCTTAATACACATTGCCCTGGCTGATATAGAAGTGCTCAGAATAGAACACTTAATCATATTTGTGGGTATATGAAGGACACAGTATGGAAATAATTGAATTTGAAAAAAGGTGTCTAGAAGATGGTGCTTCATATAAAATTTACATGCTACAAATTGTAATTATAGTTTGGGTAGATACTAACATGTAAAGTGCAGGCTACCACTGGCTAATGCTTCCTGTTCTAAAGTTGTTTTTAACTGTTGATAATTTTGCCAAACTTTTGGCATTTGAAGTGAATTGTGCATGCTGCACCACCTTGATTACAAATTTTGACATAAAGCGGATTCACAAGCTGCAAAAATATGTGTAGAGAGAAAAAAATTAAGAAAAAATGAAAAAAAATTGTGTAAAAAAAGAGGGGTTATGAATGCCTCTTCTTAAAAGACAGTAGCATGTCTATAATTTGAAAGAGATCTCTGAAGAAGTCCTTGTTTTCAGATCTGTATTTGTATAAGAGTGTCAATAAACAGCTTTTCAACATACTGCCACTTCTGTTTATTAAAAAAAAGATGGCACTCCACACTTCCATCATGTGCTTCAAATTCAAGGACATTATTGCCACACGTTCAGGAGAGACCTGGTAAATTTGCTGCTGAACTCTGAAGTTGAGTTACACATCATCCAGAGAGGATACAGTTTCTGTTTTCTGAACAACTCCAAGCCCTCAAAGGAGGAATCAGCCATAGCCAAAACCGACCTGAACTTACGCGGCTTCACGTGATGGACTAATGAGCACAGGCCTGAAAAATGACACATATGCTTCTTCTTGATTTATTCTCTTTCCTGAAAGATTCAGGAGAGCAAGGCATGAATGAAGACATAGACAATAGAGAATATGTTGGACAAATGAGAGTGTGGTGAATAAGAGGTAGGTGTAAAGAGAACTGTGTTATCTGAAAGAGAAGCAGAATGGCTGAATCAGTAGGGAGAAAAGCTATTCGCTGATAGGGAATTCAGAGATGTATTAGTGTTGGACAAGAGAAGAATTATTATCCAAGGGGTTCAAGAGAATGACAGAAGAAAGGAATGAGGGAAAATAAGATTATATGAAGATAAAACAGGAAAAGTAGTGACAGAATTTTATTTTTTTTCATTTGTCATATTTTCAACTACAGCTGCAATTGATTGCAAAGTCGTGAAATTCTACATTAATTTTCTGCCAGAGAAGGTTTTCTAACAAAATATGTTCCTCAGAGTACCATTTTCAAATAAGTATCATTCTCTGTTATGATTTTTTCATTTACTTTAAAGGTTTTTACATTTTAAAGAAAATTGCAAGAATGATGTAAATAATTTTAAAGTCGACCTTGAATTGTATAATACTATCAATAACATTTTCAGCACTGCATTATTACTGGAAACTTCCTTCAATTATGTGTTATTAGCATATTTAGAAAGACAGAGCAGCTCTCTTCTCAAAGGTCACAGCTTCTCAACTCAAAAGAAACTGGGGGAAAAAAACAAAACAAAAGAATGATGGTAAAAAAAAGAAAGATGAAAAGGCAGAGACTTAAGCAGCAGAAGCTAATCTTTGGGTAAGAAAAAGGGAATTAAATTCTCACTGAAATCTTGAGCTCTTTTTGGAGTGGTTTAAGTGGCATTTGATCTACTGACAATGTTATAGAATAAGAACAGTTTCATTTCCTTTTGGTGTAAGCAAGACATTTCAACAAAATGGTTGGACACGCTTTTGACTTTCAATGATTACACTCATTCAGGGGCAATCTTTGCTTTTAAAAAGTCTGTTGCACATTAATAACTAATATTTTACACAGTGAAGCGGTTTAGGTTTGAAACATTAAATTGTAAATTAATTAGTGAGTGTGGTTCACTTTGTTTCATGGTTCATTCTTTTTCAAGTGATTGAGTCTGTGGCGATTTGAAGAAATACTTCTGTTTCCTTTTCAGTTGTTCATCAAAATAAGGAATGGTTAGACTCCAGATACTTAACTATTTTTTAGTCTTCTTTATAGCATAGGTTTGCAAAAATGTAAGACCTGTGGTGTTCCCCTGAGAAAGACAAAAAACTTTGCCTTTTGGCGACATTTAAACATTCCTCCAACAGTGAAAGTAAGTATGTTACAGTTAACAGTCCTAGAAGATATTTTAAGTTTGTCATCACCATCCAGGCACTCAGCCAATCACTTTGTAACCTGAAGGTATAAACAGACAAAATATAGAGGGGATTTACAGGAGTACTCGAACTTCAATACAGTAGGTGACAATAGAGAACACAGACATATGGGACAAAGGGAAAGCTGCTGCTGATTATCTGTCTCAAAGAAAGAATATTATAGATCACTGGTTCCTTTCACTTTTCCTTTTTTTCTGTAATCATTACGCATCGTTAGGGAAAAAAGAAATAGTGCATTTTTAGGTATTACTTTATCGCACAGTCCATAGAAAGAATTTCTTATAACATTTGGAAGAACATTTCCTTCCTACAATGTAAAAGATGAATGATAAACTATGATTAGAATGAAAGTAATGTTCTCTAATGATTTGGAAGTCAAGTAGCTAGTAAGAAAAGTGACTGGTAATTCATTATGATTTTCATGTCAATCAATAAAATACCCGAAGCAGAATCTCATAATGTTGTGTAACCACCTTTGTTTCACCAACTGAATTTACTTTGTGGATAATTATGTAAACGACAATGAGTCTTTTGCCACACTGATTTGCCTGGTAGATTATAAAAAAAGACGTACGATTTTGTTTTCAGATGAAAAACATCCTGTTGAGGTTTTGTCCTCCTTGAATATTGTTAACTATGCTGTGAGTCTCAGACACGCAGAAGGGAGAATTCAATTATTCTACTGAAAACATTCTAAATCTGAATTTCTAGCAATGTGTTATGTTAGTTCATGGGAATGAGACTCATTGAGGGTATCCTATAGCTGGTACTCCTATTATTGAGGATTTTCATGCAGATACCTTATTTTACTGGAAGACATTTTTGATTAATCTTAAGATTCATTATCCATGTTCATACATGTTCATACATGTTCTTATTGTTGTGGGTTGACCTTGTCTGACTGTCACAGATCCCCATCTGTCCATTCTCTCACTTTCCCCCGCCAACTGAGCACATGAGCTGAGATAAAGATGGGGAAATCACTTACCATTTACCATCAGGGGATTGTTTTACTCTATCAGACATGCACTTTCTGAGAGGCCACGACCCATGGCTGTGGGGCTCAACCGTGCCCTGCAGTGGGTGGGTTGGACCAAGTTGGAACTGGCTGTGGAAGGTTAAGGGCAGCCTCAGTCTCTCCTCACAAAGGCCACCCTGCAGTCCCGCCACTGCCAGTGCCTGGGCACTTGCAAACCCACAGAGGTATTTTCTGTACCATTGTGAAAATAATAAATAAAAGCTTCTATTTTTGCTTAATATACACTAATAAATATTTGTTGTAATAAATTACAAATAGTCAAAAATAGCATATGTGAGAAAGGATATCTTGTTATAGCTTTATATAGAATCAGTAAAGAAAGATAAAAAAAAGTCTATTACACTCAAAGTTGGTAAGGATTTTAAATATTTAAATCAGGTAATTTAAGGTTATAATTTATCCTTAGCAGGAAATAGCTTGATACATTAATTTAAAACCAAGAAAGAGGATACAGACTACCAGAGCAGAATTTTATTTGGAAAACCTCTTTTTACTCGTTTCACATCTTAGCACAGTGGCTGTAGAGAAAATGATCCTTGCCATGAAAGGTTTGCTAACAACCAAATCCACCACATCCTGGTGGATGGGAAAAACACAAATAATGAGCAAGAAATGAGAAACTGTATGAGGTACCATGGGATGAACAAGGGCCAATAGGTTGTCCATATCATCAGAAGAAAATTAATATGAGCTCTCTTATTATGAACTAAACTTAGGAGCACTACCTAATCTGCAAGTGGATGTCTGCAAAACTATATAGGGCATGCAGAGCTCAGAAGTAGGTGAACACTAACTGTACTAAAACACTAACAATACTAGTGTTAGCAATACTAGTAATACTTTAAAATACTTTATCATTTAAATATTGGTTTTATTCTACCATTTTGAACAGTCAGAGATTCCAAGGAAGAAAAGGAATCTTATCATTAACCTATACTTAGCATCTTAGAAAAACTTCCTTTTGTTGGAATAATATCCTGTTCCTTTCTGTATACTTATTTTTCTCTCATGAACAAAATGATGATCATAAATTACAATTTCTACTTGAAGTTGTCAACATGCTTGTTATTTTTTTCTTGGAGGATATTCCCAGGACACTAACACTGAGCAACGTGCATGCTTTCCCCAAAAGAAGTACTATCTTCTCTTATCTTTGAATAGTTATTAATTTAAAAGTCATTAATTTTGGTCATTTAAAGGTACCTGTCCTTCCTCTTCAGAGTCTAGATGGGTAGTATTTTCAGTTCAAGATACAATTTTTATTCAGTCTCTTGTTGTTTTCCACGTCTATGAAATTTATTTCAATTTGATTTAGCAAGCTGCATTAATTGAGTTTTATTCAGATATGATGAAGTTTTCCCTTATTTCACTTTACCTTTAATTCTGGAAAACATTCCTGATTGTGGAGCACTTTAACATATACTTAATATTAAGCTGGTGTTAAAGTTCCACAGAGTTTGTAAGCAAATGCAAAGACTGTCCTGATTACAGAGACTTAACGTTTGTATTTTTAAAATATTACCCAGTAACCAATGAAAGTTTTTATAAGAATTGAAGAAGAATAGAGAGAAGGAAAGAAAATATTCCTGTTCAAGACTTCTTGGGGGGGGGAAGTTAAGTATTCTCTAAGTAAATCTAAGATTATTTTTACATCAACACAATGATCAACACCGTTAATTCCTGTAGCATTAGAATACATTGGGATGTTTGGAAGGGTACTTTGTTGGACTTTGTACCAACAAATCAGGAGGGGCCAGTTGAACACATAAAAGTTGGGGGCAGCCTTGACTGTAACAACCACGAGATGGTGGAACTCAGGATCCTGCAGGGGGGAAGCAAGACAGTAACTAACAAAACAAACTAGAGCCATAAACTTCCAGAGAGCTAACTTTGGTCTCTTCAGGGAGAGAGCAGATTCTCTGCTAGAGGAATCCTGTGGGATAGGACTCTAGAAGATAAGGGAGTCCAAGACATCTGGTCATTCTTTAAACATCACTTGCTCCAAGCTTAAGACCAGTCTATCCCCATAATGAAGAAATCAGGCAAAGGGAGCAGGAGACCTGCATGGATGAGCAAGGAGATCCTAGCAAATCACAAGTAAAAAGAAATTAATGGGAAAAAGGGACAGGTCACATGGGGTAACTATAGGACATCATCAGAGTATGCAGGCACGAAATGAGGAAGGCTAAGGACCACTTGGAATTGAGTTTGGTAAAGGACATCAGTGACAACAAGAAAGGCTTCTAGAAATATATTAGCAGCAAAAGGAACTCTGGGAAAATGTGGGGCTGCTGCTGAATCAGATGGGTGTCCTGGTAATGGAAAACACTGAAAAGGTGGAATAACTGAATGCCTTCTTTGCCTCTGTCTTCACTGCAGAGGATGGTTCTCAGGGGTCTCAGACATTGGAGGTAAGAGAATAAGGCTAAAAAAAGGAAGAATTCCCCCAGTTGTAGAGGGTTGGGTTACAGATTATCTAGGACTCATAAATCCATGGGCCCTTATGGGATGCACTGAAAGGCACTGAGGGAGCTGGCGAGGTTGTTGTTCTGCTGCCCTTCATCATCTTTGAAAAATCATGGAGAATAGGAGAGGTGCCTGATATTTGGAGGAAGGTCAGTGTTATTCCCATATTCAGAAAGGGCAGGAAAGAGGACCTGGGGAACTACCGGCCAGTCAGCCTCACCTCCATCCCTGCTGATGGAACAGGCTGTTCTGGAGGTCATCAATAGGCATGCAGGAGAAAAGAAGGTCATCAGGAATAGTCAGCATGAATTCACCAAGGGAAAATCATGCTTAACCAGTCTGACAGCCTCTATGATGACATAGCAGGATGGGTCAATAAGTATGGATCGGGAGAGCAGCAGATGTTGCCTACCTCGACTTCAGCAAAGCTTTTGACACTGTCTGCCATAACATCCTCATAGGTAAACTCAGGAAATTTGTATTAGATGAATGGAAAGTGAGGTGGATCAAGAACTGTCTGAATGGGAGAGCTCAGAGGGTCACGATGAATGGAGTAGAATCCAGCTAGAATAATAGTGTCATAGGTTTACTTGTTCTAGAAAACCAAACAGGAATTTTCTTTCACCTGCCCCACTGTAAAAGAAAGATGTTGAATGGGGGAGGACAGTTTTTACCTTGGGTGATTGACCTACGCAAAAGAGCTAGCTGGCAGAACTGCATTGCCGGTTGATGGCCCTCTCTAAGGCTGGGGTGTGGGGGGGGCGGTGATGAGTTTTTTCCCTCCTCTCCTTGGAAATGGGGCACACTTCACTTTTTACCTTAACTGAGGCAAGGTGTGTGTGTTGGGAAAGCTCCGAGGCTGTTTTCCTCTCAATCTGGTCGTCTGACTGTTTTCTGGCCTCGGCTTGCCTATGCTCTGCTCCGTCGCCAGCCTGGACCTGCTCAGATTTCATCAGAGAGCGGCTTGTGCTCATTGACAAAAAGGGGGGAGTCCCTGCCATAGCCAGCCGCAGACAGCGTGAGTTTTGTGGGAAGAAGCTGCCCTTCTTTCCCTTTTTTTTTTTTTCCATTTCCCTTCCTCGGTGTGGGGGCAGAAATCTCCATTGCTGGCTTTTACTGCACACCGGCGCCCCCAGGCAGCAACCGCCAGAGCCCAACAGCGCCCACTGATGACCAACACTGAGCACTGCAGGCTCTGCTCCTCCAGTGATCCAACAGCGCCCCTGCCGACCGTGATTGAAGTTGCGCCAAAGGACAGGAAGTATCAAACTGTTTCTTTTCTTTTTTTTGAAGGGGACTTTTGGGTACAGGATTATTGTTTAGTTGTTTTTTGTGTTCTTTTGTTGTTCTGCCAATACACATATGTCCTTTAATAAAGGGTTGTTATTTTTCTGTTTCCATAGTTCCTCGATTGGAGCCTCTTAATTTCGGATTTACAATTGCTGAGAGAGAGGAGTTTGGTCTACCTCACAACTCATCCTCCTTAGCAAAACTTCAGTCTCATTAAACTGAGACAAATAGTCAGCAGCATTCCCCAGGGATCAATACTGGGTCCAGTCTTACTCAATTTATCAATTACCTGGACAAAGGCATTGAATGCACCCACGAGCATGGAGTCTCCCTCTCCGGAAACATTCAAAACCTACCTAGAAGAGCTCCTGTGTAACCTGCTCTTGGTAACCCTGCCTTGGCATGGAGGTTGGACTAGATGATCTCCAGAGGTCCCTTCCAACCCAAACGATTCTGTCATTCTGTGATTTTTTCAAAGAAAAGACTACAGGTTTTAAATGCTGCTGATGTGTGGACATGATTTTATTTTCTCATAAATAGATCCTGTGCCATCGAAGTCTAACAGACTTTAAAAGAAATCCAAATGAGCACTCTATATTTGAACAAATGCAGAACTACTTTATCACATGGACATCAGGGAAAGGTATGGATCCTGGGTGGTTTATCTATAGTAAATGTCCAGAATTATTATCTTTAACTATTCTGCGATGGAACTAAAGAGATTTATGATAGGCCAATTTGGCCGGTACTATAAGGCAAAGTCTTCATATTGAGACCATTTTTTGGAGTTATCTGTCCTTTCCAGCTTTTAATCCTCATATTTCTATTCTAAAACTTTCCTTTCTTTCTCCTGTCTTCTTGTTCCTTTGCTGTCTTTCCCTCAGTGTTACAGTTCTCAAAGTGGCATTGCAAATTTTAGTCTTATTATAGAAATAGTGTATGGCCATCCCACAAAATATTCATTAAACATTTTACATAGAGAAAGAGCTAGAAGAGCATTCTGAATTCAGTCATATGTAGTTGCCTGAAAATGGAGAGAACATTTTTTATTCATATGTCGTTAAATTGACTATATTTTAGGCTCCTAACATGTTACGTGTACTGACCATTAGTTTATCTTGTGTCATCCTAATTCTTGCTCCGTTTTTGGGTTAATCTCCGCTATTGTTTTTTTGTTTTTAACAGTACTAGTATATGATCATACTCCCAGCAATTTTACAGTTCAAAGTTGAAAAAAATGTACTTTTTTAAAAATTAGGTATATTTTTTTATTCCTCATTTTTAATGCTCAGCACATCAGTAATAAATTTCAAATTTAAAATGAAAAATATTCTGCCTATGAGATCTATTGTCCATGTATTGCATAGAAGTTGTAGTATTTCTTAACTGAAAACTACATGTTTCATTTTACTTCTGATTAGATTTAATTCTGTTTTCTTATACTCGTGGATAATCATATCTAAAGTAGGCAAAGCTAGATTCTAAATTTAGAACTTCAGGCTTTACCCTTATGTTGATGCCACCATTTTTAGGGTTACTGGTTGAGAGCCAACCTGTGTGTTTTAAAGAAATTTCTGGAATGAAAATTTGTTAGTTGTGGCACTTATGAAGCACCTTGATTAGGTGTCAGAACTTTTTTTGCCCTCCACACAAATAAAAGTAAGCTTTCCTTATAATACCATAAATCATGTGAATCCAAAAGCCATGAAGATCTGGGGTCACAATCTATTTTGCTGTGCTGGTGGTACTAAATGACAAGTGCTTACATGTAGGACAACATTTCATAGCAATTTATTTTTATTGCAGTTGGTACTTGTGAGTGCAAGGTGAGAGACTGTGAACGTGCAGAGCAGTTTTCCCATGAAGCCTTGAGTATCTTATTACGCCAGAATTTTAACTACTAGCATTACAGACATGCTTGTATGTTTATAGCATGTTATTTTAAGATAAAAGGTGTGTCAAGTTTCATATATGAAGAAAGGCTTTTTGCAAATATATTGAGTTTGTGCATATTTTTTGTTTTTCAAGTGTTGCATGAGGTGCACGCATACATTTCATACTGTGTTGTAGAAATAGATAAAATATGACTGTCAGGAATAATAAACTTCTTTCTCATGAAAATACATTTATCTTGCCATGAGTATTTTCAAAATACAATTTCCAGACCATGAGAAGAGGAAAACACTGAATATTAACAGAAGTCAGGACAGCTAAAAAGAAAAATGTAGGGTTTCAATTGTGTAAGAATTACAAACAAACAAGACCATCCCCATACAAAGGAAATTAAAAAAAAAAAAACAAACCATATTATGTCACCTGTTATAATAATGCAACATGCAAGAAATATTTAAAGAAATCTGAACTATTTTAAGGAATATAAACCTACTATCCTAAATATTATCATAATGAGCTGTATTATATTATTTATACGTTCAGAATACAATTAATTTTTACAAATGTTTTAAATTTCAGGTATCTGATTTTATGCAGACTATAGGTCATATTTTAGATTTTTGGTCTATTTAACCATGACTTTTAGAAGACTGAGATTAGAAATTCAAGTGAAAACCTATAAATATGCTAAAGGTTTTACTTTTTTGTTCTTACCATATTGATCATGGGACAAATATTACATTGTATTATTGTGTTGGCTTTTTTTCCTTCAAAATTCCTTGATTTTGACCAGTTCATGGAATTATTTTTGGTAAAAGAAGAGTAATTACCTATCCAGATGCCTATGAACACACCTTCTTTTCAGACTCAATGTGTCAAGGCTGAAGAATATAGTTTCAACATGGATTTCATCTCATCATGCAAATGATGCAATTCTTCTGTTATATAATGTCTGTGTCTAAAACTATGTAGATACAAATTACAGATGTTAGACACTTGTTTTTCCAGTTAAAATATATTTAAAAAAAAAAAAAAAAAGTCTTGCAAAAACAAGATTAGAACTTAGCATCTATCAAATGTCCAAAGTAAAATAATATAATGGAAGTATAGTTAAAGACAGATATCACCACCTAAGAATCATATAAAATATTCAGAGGTATTCTGGTATTATTGGAGTAATCACTAATTAGTGGTATTCTGAATTTAAAGTATGGAGTGTAAGGCAAATTCATATTTCTTTTTTTTGTTTGTTCCTTTAGTGAAGATATAAAGCCAACACTTCTGTTATGTTTGTTGTTGGGGTTTCCTGAAAGTGTGCTCTCTGTTAGCTTATTACTGCATAAAGTGCAATAGGAGTAATCAGCTGATATATCTGCAAGACAAAGCACGTTACATATGAAGTATCAACCGACA
The DNA here is from genome assembly GCF_003945595.2 of Pipra filicauda. Lineage (NCBI taxonomy): Eukaryota > Metazoa > Chordata > Aves > Passeriformes > Pipridae > Pipra > Pipra filicauda. The sequence goes on along the minus strand of NW_024104776.1, from coordinate 3,262,101 downwards.
TAGCTGAATGGTATTGAGCTTGTAATACTACAAACTTTGATGAGTTAGTGAACCTGTGCATTATTAATAAAGGAAAAGTTTGGTGGGGAAGTATTGCTTTACATGAAATATGAATGCATTGCTTGAGCATCAGAGCAGCACTTAGATTTACTTGCACGTTTACAGATAATGAAGCTATAATAAAGTTGAGATCAAATTAAGAACATGAGATTAAAATGTTCAGTACTACTTTCTATTTTGCAGATTAGTTTTTCTGCTGTCTTGTACTCAGAAGTCTCAAGATCTTAATCACCAGTTATAATAAATGTAACAACATTAATTTTTCAGGGTACTGTAATATATTTTATATGCCCTAAACATCTTTTAGGTGTTGCAAAACAAAACAACCAAACAAAACCAGAACAAAAACATATCAGATCATCTGAAATGACCTTATGACTATGGAAAAAACAAATTTTAGTTACATGGACAACCATAAATTAAAAAGTTTCCATTTGATAGTAAACATCAATAAATAAAATGTATTCCTCTGCAGGGATTGGTATGACTCTTCTGCATATAAGTACTTTATGATCAATCCATATAATAACTTCACTGACATAAATATTTTATTTTTTCTCTGATGGTAACTTATTTATGGCACTGATTTTCAAGCATATGTATGTCATCAAATGTCCACTCCACCGTTACCACTCTTGGTGAGTTCTTGTATTAACTGTATGGTTATAAGTCCATAAGTTTACAACTGACTTCACAAGGAGAAATGAAAACCAACATCTAAGTATAAAAATTCTGTTACTGTGTAGCTATTTTTTGCAGCCATGAGCTTGTTCAAAAATTAATATTTTAAATTATATGTTTATTTTTAGAAATGCTGTGGTAGATTGACCCTTGCTGGATGCCAGGTGCCCACCAAGCCTCTCTATCCCGTCTTCAGTAGGACAGGGGGAGAAAACAAGATGGAACCCCCTCACAAATTTTAGAACAAGATAAAGGCATTTTACTAAAACAAAAACAAATGTCACACGTGTCCAAGCAAAGATTTTCTTCTGTACTTCCCATCAGCAAGTGATGTCTGTCCATTTTCCGGGAAGTCAGGCTTCAGCACACATAGAAGTGGCTCCTAAAAGCAAACACTGTAAATATCAAACACCCCTCTTTCTCCTCCTTTTCTTATCTTTTATATCTGAGCAGATGGCATAAGGCATGAAATACTCCTTGGTCAGTTTAGATCAGCTGTCCTGTCTGTGTTACCTCCCAAGACCTTGCCCACCCCCAGCCCACTGCTGTGTGTGGGGAATGCTGGAGAGACAGCACTGATATGTGACAGCAGTGTTTGGCAGTACCCAAAAAACTGGTGTGTTTTCAACACCTTTCTAGGTATCAGTGCAAAGCATAGCACTATGAGGGCTGCTATGGGGAATAGCATATCAGCTAGACTAATGCAAATGCATATGTAAAAAGATGTGTGTATATATATATATATTCATATATATTTTTTTTTTCTGCATGTGTATGAATGTATGCTACCTGAAATTGAAAAAATTGAAGTCTTTGTTCTTTCAGGTTATTAAAAACAACATGCAGAATTAAAAATGGAATTCCAATAAGGGTGTTCACATGAATAAAATTATGTCTTTTACATGAGCCTTCTGAAATGCAGTTTTCAGAAGACTGACAAGAACAGGTATTTACAGTGAAGCAGAATAGAAGCATATCACTGGATGAATAAATATTAAAAGCAATCATCTTAGGAGAATTGGAGAAGGCTAGATAAGTTTGTGTCATTTTCGTACACGAAATAGAAAAACTCAGAAAACAATATTTTAAGAGAGAAGATATCAGTGTTTGAATCTATACTACTATATCCTTAAACCCTTGAATTTGCCAAAAGCAGCAAATGAATTTTATAATAGCTAGGGTTGGGATCTTTGGTTTGAGTATGATAAGAACAACATTTATTCAGGGGGTGACTTTCAAAATGTTTCTCAGTAGAATAACCTGGAAGGGTTTCAGAGTGCACAAGACATGGCTAAAGACAGCCAGATGTTCTTTATAATTCAGAAAACTACCTACATACTTTGTGTTGTTGAGCTGAGTAGCAACATTTATAAAATAATATTCAGATGCAAACCACCTTGAAAAATATTATTAGACTGACTATAAAAAAGACTGAAGCTACAAAATATTTTTTAGCATCTTTTTCCCTTTTTTTCAGCCCTAGGACCTTTAGAAGTTTAAATATTAGACATATTTATAATGAACTGTAATGTTTTGTAATTGAATTCAGTTAAATGAACCCTTGAAAAATAGTCTGGTTTTGAGTAATGCTTAAGTAAAGATTGTATCCATTTACTGAAAACTTTTCCGTATTCTTTATTCAGTATTGTACCTACAGAATTTGATTATAATTCTGCAGTGCTGAGCTACGTAAAATCAGAATTTTAAGATGCATTTGCATCTTTCCTTTTTTTTTTTATTTTCACCACTTACATTCTCAGTGAATCTGTTTCTAAATATAAGCATATTTTCCCTAAATATTATGAGAAACTAAACCATAGGAAAAATTTATTAAACGCATATTTTGAAGTTCAAAACTCTGAAGTAAAATACATATTGATTCCTAAGTAATGAAATATTCAATATCACTTCAAAATTGCTATCACACTTTTATTTAAAGTGAAGGCATTGAAAGCTTGTAGTGCTTTCCTGCAGACCTGCAAAGTATCCAGGAAACACCTTTCCTCACTTTCAGAAGTTTCACGTTTCCTTGAAAATAGGTGATGAATCTGTTTCTGTCCATTATTTAAGAATCTTGAGGGGAAAATAAATTTATTAGACCACTATATAAAAGACTGTGTGATAGAGAAAATAAATGCCTTTGAGTAACTGAGGTAGTGTCATTCCTGTAATGGAAAGAACTACCCGAAATGTAGTGCTTTGTATACAGAATAGCATATAGCTGTATGATTTATTTCAAAATAAATGTCTTCAAACAAGACTTTTCAAAACAAGTCATAACTTTTAAACACTTCTTGCATATTCCCTGACACAGCATACCATGAATCATCCAAAATCAAAGTACCTGTTTACATTGGGTATATTAGGTAAGAGGCAGGATTACTTATCATGGGCTAAGCACTGTCAGCATTCCAACATATAATCTTTTATGAAAGCTTGCCTGCATCCGCCAGCTTGGAATTCACGTGTACAGATATACAGAACACTTTGTAATATACTATTAGAATCGAATGCTTGAGTTGTTGGCTACGCTCTGTATCTGGCTGCTATACAGGCCTCTCTTAAGCACTGGCTTAAAGAGTACTTGACACTCCCTAAGTAAGCATTCAGCATCAATGAAGGCTCCAATCACCCTGGGTTGAGGTCAGCTGATTGAGCTTGTTAGAACGTGCTAGAGCTCAGGCTCACATCCTTGTAGGTCCCCCTACCTCATCATTACCTGGAAGCACTAGGCACCTTCTCAGATTTCTCAGAAAGTTTCCAGACATATCCTAGCAATCATACACCTTGTCCCCAGAGTACCCAGAAACTCCCAAAGCAGAACTCAGACTGTTGCACAAACTGCTGTGTCTGTTGGTTCCTCTATTAGCTGTCCTCTGGGAGCTGTGATCTAGGACTGTTCAATTATTCTCCATCAAAATTTTCTCACAGTTCTTCAGCATGACAAAGTTTTCCTTTCCAGTGTTACTTGCAAAGGACTCTCATTCTCAGCTTTTCCAGCATTCATAAGACAATTCAAAAGCTATCAAATAACTACTCAAGCACTTAGAGATCAACAGCTTACTATACTTTTAATTTAATAGAAGTTTAAATTAAAATATAGAATGGTAATAAAACACTAACAATAATGTTTCTGCTTTGTTGCTGGTCTCTCATGATGAGCGATATAAGTGAGAAATAAAGCAAAGGAACTGGAAGAAACTAGATGTTGATTCAAACTCCATGCTTTTGGAAACTACAATCTTAAGTACTCAAATGCCTGGTTAAATTAAATCAACAAAAATTTTCTTCTTTCTTCTAATACATATGCTACCCTGCAGTTTCTGGTGAACTGGTATATCATTAGCTGAATATACTTTCTGAATTGCTAGCCTAAATTATTACCACAGTTGCAATAAAATAGTATATCTTGTCAGAAATACAGTTGTTGATTAAACCAAGAATCTTCTTTTCTTCTGTATAGTGGCACCTTTAGTAGATGCTTACAGGAAGGGGAAGATTCCAGATTTCTGTTCCTCAGCTCTATCTATAAGTTAGGGTAAAGTAACAGCACTCCATTGGGATTTAATGGCTGCCACTACAGTGGAATATTATACATTCATCTCATGTGGTAGCATAACACTTTATGTTACAGAATTTATGTACACATGTAAACATCTTCATATGACAGGCAATGGAGAAATCAACAAGGAATATATCTTTCATATAATTTTTCACTTAAATTTCAGTTTCTGCCTTTTTGCATGTCCTCAGTGCTTAAAAGTGGTTATTTTCAGTGAGATTTATGTCTTGGTAGAAGTTTTTTGGTATGAAACAATTGCAGGAACCCTTAGCTGTGGTAGGAAGTATTTCGGTAGAAATGAGGTACATTTCAGTAAAGTGAAGACATTTTAAAAAACTTTGATATGTTTCGGATGGGTACAATTTTCTCTGTATTCAGAGATCACTAATCACGCACAATCCTACATGCATTTGCATGTTATTTACAATGCTTATAAATATTTTCAATAAAAACATAGGTTGTTTTATGAAGCCAAATTGCAAGTAAGACATTAGGACTTCTAAAGGTTACAGAAGATAATCTCAGGAGTCATGGAGCTGCCACTGTAGTAATACCATTCAACAGCAGAGTCAGTGAGAAAAGATAGTCACCTCGTCTTGCCTCGCCTCGCCCTTGCCTCGCCTTTCTTTTCTGTGATTTTATTTCAAAAATTAATTTTTTCTGATGAGCAGTTGCTTTGAGTATCCCAAATATATTTCAAGGATTGTAGTGCATTGTTCTGCTGCACAGACTATTTCAATATGGTTGCTTATGAGGAAAATATTTACTGAAATAATAGAAATTGTGTTAAGAAATACTCTAAACGTTCTTAAAACCCAGATTAGAGTGTACATTGAGTACTTAAGCGTATCTCATTAGTACCCGGTGAGCCTTTCAGTTCTTTTGCTATTAATATCTTTAGGGGAAAAAATGAATGATTATGAAACTGTTGGCACTGCAGCTGATCAGTTTTGCTGTTAATGTGTACTGATGTCAACCACTTGCAAGAAAGCCAAGGACAACACAAAGACCAGTTGCCAAACAATTTGCACTCCCTGTAGAGAGGCAATTATTCCCTTGGAGGCTCTTATCATCTTTATAGCATGAATTCTGCTCGAGCTTCAAATGTACTTAGAGCTTTCCACTGCATTACTGGCACTGTAGTTAACACTAGGGATACAAATTACAGAAAAAGAAGACCAAAACAAGTCTGACAGGAAGATGAATAAACCACCATTCTAATGTCAGATTCTCAGGTCTGAGAAAAGTTGTAACTTTACAAATGCAAATATGTCCATACAGGGAGCAGGTGTGAAGAGGCTATATATAACAGAGCAAATTATTTCATATTATAATAATGAACATTTGCTAAAAAAAAGGCAAAAAACAAAAACCAATCCAAAACAACAACAACAACAAAAACCCAAACCAAAACAAAAAAACCCCACTTTATCAAGAAGCAGAAAGTTATAGTCTTAAGATCTTAATTTTAAATGAGGGAACATAATCTCTTAGGAGGAAATATTGTCATTCTGATCTTGTTAAACTTATTTCAGAAGGCAGAAGATCACTTTAATGTCATTGCTTTTGCTTGCTCAAGTGTAATCAGCATGGCACCTCAGCAATTGCAGTTACATACCCTTATGTTTAAGAGTACAAATACAGGATGTTTTTCATGTCTCTGGTCTGAACATTATATCCACTTAGTCACAACAACATATTCCTAGGAGATGACTATGAATAAATCACATTAAACACAGCAAAATGTGATGAACTGTTGCTGAGCTTACTACTTATCAGGACATAAAAGCACAAGTACTTTACTAAGTGTACTTAGTTTGTGAAATTCACTTATTTTTAATAATTTCTTTTTTTCTTTACATTTTGAAGAGTGAAAACTATGTGATTTAATACAATTTGTTTAGCTAATATGTATTTAGTTAATATGTATTCCTGTACTTTTGAGGAGCTGGAGGTTATATGAGATTTTTCTTGCATTTTTGAATCCAGTAGAAATCATATTGTTTATTGGTTCAGAAGATACGTAATTTGTGTGTGGCAGTTGTACAGGTGTACTCAGACAAGCAGCTGTCTATATATCTCATTCAAACACAGTCATATAACTTGATTGTAGTGACTTCAGTGACAGAAATGTAACAGAAACAAGATTTCACTTACTGTATGATAAAGTTTCATTCCTGTCAATGAATATTTGCAGACTTGGAAGGCACAATTTTAAACAATACCTTGCTGACTATTAGGCTTTATGTGTTAATTTTTCCTATCTGCCTATAGTGTACTTCAACTTTAACTTAAGCATGGCCTCACTTAAGTGTCTGAAATTTAAGATATAATGTCATGGCTGTTGAATTTTGTCTGAACGGCCCATCCTGGGTTGTAACTCAAGGCAATGGAAATTGCTAAACCATTCTACAGTAACAAACATATTGTCTGAACAATAACTGAAAGAGCAGTTATTTCAGGATCCAAAAATTTAGTCCCCTGGAAGTAGAAACATTAGCTCCATGAAATGAAATGCATGACCCCTGTAACATCTGGCTACAGGCCTTTTTTTACCAGAACTGAGACAGCAACAGGGGTAAAAAGTGCTAGAGGGTGACAGTCAGTGTAGAAGTACATACAGGAATATTTAAGCCTGAGATAAAAAATTTTGTGCAGCTCAAGCTATACAGCTTTTGGACCTTCATTACTACCTGTGTGCTGGATCCAATACTTCTGCTGGGGAACTAGGACTGCCTTTGAGTGGAAAGAACATTTGCTTACAGAGATTTGATTATTCAAAGCAATGTTCAATTCAAAGATGCAATTCAAATAAGCCGTTTAAACTCAAAACAACAAAACAATCCACAGGATAAAAACCAAACAACCAAAACCGAAACAACCGCACAATAAACCAAAGAATCTAGTCTGTTACTGGTTTTGACTGTAATGCTACTGAATTTCTTCTAAATACTGTAGTCACATCTGGTGAAAGCCTGTTTTGCAATTTGGAGATCTTGGTCAAGTATCAGTTTACATTAAACCAACGTTTAGATTCCCAAAGTTGAGATTTCTCATCAATATCTGCTGTAATGTTACTTAGATTAGCAATTTACAGGTGAAAAATTAAAGCTTGTTTGTAGGCTACCAAATAAAATTGGTTCTTATTGTGTGAGAGTCTGCAAAAGCCTCTTCATGCTCATTTTTTTTCTACATCATGTCTGATAAAGTCCCCTGGGTCTTTTTGCTTCTGTGGGAAGCAACATATATTAGATGTGTCCTTAATGTTTGGTTTCTGTGGGACACATAGAATTTGTGCTTGGGCTCTGCAAAAGAATAGGATACATCAAAAACAGGACCAAGAATTGGGCTTGCAATGAACTGGTCATCTGCAGTTCTAAACATCTGTCCCTCTGGCTCTGATTTGACTGTTCAGCCAGCTGTTGCACTTAAGTTTACTCTTTCTTTGGTCTGTTGCACCATTCTCCTTGTATCTCACTCACTTCTGGTATCTTGTCTCTACACTCCAGAACCATCAGTCTGGAGACAGTTTATTCCAAAATGAATATGCAAAACATTGAGCAGGTTTGGCTTCCTTCACTGTCCATAATCCTCCAGATTTTTGTAGAGTAGTAAGGAGAAGGTCTGAATGGCATGGACACGTGTCCATATATGTCACTTAACCTCTGTGAAGGGGTCATATGTCAGGTTCTTTTTTATTTGATGTTAGAGATGTATCTATTAAGTTTGATGTTACTGTGCTTTCAATGTCTCCTGGCAGGAGTTAAGACTTTAATTTCCTAGTGGTGTCCATGACAGCTGAGATTATTCTGCAAGTATTGATATTTACAGTGAAGTAGATTTTTTTCCTTGGTGATAATATCTTTCCTAATAATTAATTAATTATTATTCTTTTCCAATTAAAAATACATAAATTAGCAAGTATTTTATAATCTATCATAGCTAGTAGTCATCTAATATCTCAGATGTCAATTTTTTGTCTGACTTCCAAGATTACTGCTAAGAAGTATTTGCAAGAAACATGTTCACAATTTCAATTAGTGTTTATACCACAAAGAGCTTGATATACTATTGATCTCTCTTAGCATGGTTGCCAAAAATCTCTCCACCAGTCCAATATCTTGTAATTGTAGATATACAGATGAGAAAAAGAAAAAAGGTTCCCATTTTAGGGTAATTAAATTCATATGACATTTTAGAGTTGTCGAGTATATTGAATAACATTTTCAAGTGGAAATAAAATCACATTGAAGTCTCTCTGACAGCTCTGTTTACAAACAATATTGTTATCACCTGCATACTCAAAGTCTAGACATCATCTATTTTCTTCCTTTTGGTAGTGAAATAAATCTTCCCCAGGCTTCTTTCAGCCATACCCAAATATTAAGACTGGGATCTTTCATCAGTGTGGCAGAAGTATTTACTTTTTCAGAAGTACAAAATACTAGTCTCTGATGTAGTCAGAAAACCCACTGTACCGAGTAAAAGTGAATATATGTCTTCATTCCTGACTGGGCTACCCTGACCAAGATGCAGGTGCACATAACATGACATTATCCCTGGAACAAAAAAAAAAAAGGATAATTATAAAAAAAATGGCCAAAAATCTCTAGAATGCTGGCTACAAAGGTAGGCTTAATTTGAGTTCAGTATGGACTGCAAGTTTCTTAAGTTTTGGGTGATTTTTGAAGAGGCAGAGGAAACAATTTTTGCCTTGTGACTAACAGAATTTGAGATGTCAGATAGCAAGTTGAAGCCACCACTTGCTTTGGGAAGACAAAACGTGCAAATAAATTCTTTACGCTATACAGAGTATTGGGAAAATGCAACAAAACACACAAAAGCTATGTTTTCCTTCACCCTTAAAGAAATTATGTAAGATTTGGTAAAAATCGTGAAAAGTTTTATTAAAATAGGAAACTGTGTGACCAAAACACCAAAAGCTCCTTTTTGTATCACCACTGCAGCGCTTTGACATAGTTGTAGTTCATATATCCCATGTTCTCCTACAGGGTCAAGCTTCCCACTCAGCTTGCAATTTCTAGCAAATTCCCCTTCTATAGTGAGAGTTGAGGTGAGGTTAGAGATTTGCATCGCTTTGCTTACCACAAAGGATAGCAAGCAAAGACTATAGAGAAGAAAAATTTACTTTAGTCAAAAATTCATTTTCCTTTAAAAAATCAGACTAGAATGAAAACTATAACCTTATGTTTTACATGCTCCCAAGTCTAAGCCTGGTTCCCAATCCAAAATATAATCACAAAACCTTACTTGTAGTGTCCTTTTTAATACTGATTTTTTTTTTGTGAATCTATTCACAAAGTAAATTGCTACTCATTTTCTGTGAAGATCATCACTTTCCTTGATGTGTTTTTAACATTTATCCCAGAATCATGTGTTGTATATTTTTTAATTTGGCTTGAACAAAAACCTATTGATTAACCTGAAAGCTAGTCTCAGAGTTGGACAAGTTTCTTAATAGAGGTTTTAAGGAATGAGTTACTAAAATCCCATGAAGGATTGGTAAAATGTGCCTTCAGAAATTAGGAGATCAGCCTTCAGTGACCTTCCATGAAAGCTCAGTAAATTCTATAGGATCACGTGATTTTTTTTTTTGTATAAATCTTATATTTAAATTTCATCCTGAATATGCAATCTATATCAGTGGGGAATATTTTCCTCCTCAGCTCCAGCCTTATTCATCGTCTTGACATATGTGTTCATAGGAAGTTGATTTATTTGCCTATTCTTGCCATACAGTCTTTGTTATCTTCCTCTATTTCATCTATGCTTTATATCTCTTGCTATAAATAAAATGCTGTTTTCACAGCTTATGCTTCAAGTGTAACACTTCTGGTCCTCTTCTGATGAAGTGTCTGCTGTCAAAAGGAGTCGAGGGCATACAGCTCTTCACAGCATCAGTCTGTATCTTAGCTCTCAACGTTGCATTTCCTAGAAGTCTGTACAACTTCTTTTTGTAAAAGACCCTATACTGGCCAGGCATAATGAACAGTAGCAGATGTTGACATTGACATGTCCAAAACAGTCTTTCTGACATTTTAGTGTCAGATAAAGGATGATATTTGCTTCTTCTACATTGTCTTAGCAGCCAGCCCCTCCCACCAAGTCCTATAGATCATCAAGACAATGCCTTAGTTGTCCATACATCTGTTTCGTGCTCTTTAATTCCTACTTATGGTGCATTTCCTACCATTGTTGATTAAAATTTTGAAACTGGCAGGGTATTCTGACCTTTTTTGTATCAGTCTGCCAGAAACTTATTTTAATTAAGACCTTTCTACCAATTAGTCCCATACATTTTTTATTTTTTACAGTATAGAAGGATCTGGGAGTACTCCAAGGAATTTCATAAACTTTAAAACTCAATTCAGAATGGTGGAGGGAGGAAAAAGTCAGTAACAATAAGACAATTTTTCCCTATTTTTCTGTCCCTTAAAGAACTAAATAACCTCTAATTCAGTAGCTCTCATTGCTTGCTTGCTTTGATACCCAGCTAGAGTAACTGCACTTCTTTAGGACGACGTTACTATACACAAGCCTTTCTCTATATTTATATCTAGATAGCCGTACTGAATAGAAGGAGGTCATGCAAAGGAATAAAACAATACAGAAGTTGGTGTAACGCCATTATGAGGGAAGATCTGTTTCCATTTAGTCATTGGCAATATTTCACAATAGCTTTACTAAGCTAATGCCTACTGTTTTTCTGTGCATTATGTGTAACAGTACGAGGCATTAACAAAAAGACTCCCATAGACCTAGCTCATGAATTTGAACAGTAGGAAATGATTCCTCCTGCTAGTTTTATACCAGCACTGCAATTTCTGTTGCATGTTTCAATAGGTCCTAAATAATAAAAAGGACTTCAAGACCTGGCTGTGCATTTCATATAAAAATGTCAGCATTAAAAGAAACATGGATTACTAAGGCTCTCATTCAAAGAGCGATCTAATCATAGAGGTATAGGATTACTCTTAAACTCTCTCTTTGACGTAAAAACTTTTTAGACAGAAATAGTTTTTTTGGATAGATTAGAAGAGCTACATTACAATAAGACTCTGTGTCTCAATAGATAGGAGATATATATTCAAATCCTTCACAGATAGGTGGGAGTTTGAATTCTGATGGACTGAATACCAGGTTAATATTCAAGTTGCTTCATAAAAGCCAGAGATTTACACATAAGTTTGGATGTATCTTCTAACCACAATCTCTTCCTTAAACAGTCCTATAATAAAAGACTAGCCTCATCTATATCTTTGTAAACAACCTTTTGCAACCGCTATGAGTTTAGTGTGCTTGGAGAACATTCATTAGACTGAGATCCTTAGGGGTCACTGCAAGGGAAGTCTAAGCTCTTGACTAAGTTTAAGGTCTACATAAGTCCTACACTTCTAAGATTGGGTAGGGTTCCAACACATGCAGAAAGGTAAGATTATGCAAGGCCAAAACTTTTATCAAGCCTCAATGCACCTTTAGAGTAAGGCAGACAACGTTGAATAAAGAGGTTTTGGATTGCGCTACCTGAACAATGTAATATAAGTTTGGGTTTGTATTGACTAAAACCTAGTTTCAGATAATATTAGTTCTACTCAAATACGGCTTTTTTTACTTAAATTTTTTCTTTTAATTATTTTCCGCAGAAGATATTTTTTGTTCTATTCCCACAAAGGGCATAGATTTAATCCAATTTTAATTGCAAGTAGTTTTTTGGTGGTTTTTTTGTCTGAGTATTTTTTTGAGTTTAGCTCAGCTTGTTAGTTACAAGGTAGTAGGAGCATGGAGCAAAGTCAAAGACAAGCTACATTACTGTTCATTGTGTACTGGCAGTACACCAAGGAAGAGTAATTAAATAAATAGTCCTGGAGTCCAGTGACAGCAAGCACCTTAGGCGACAACTTCCAAGGGTGAACTACAGCTCCTAGGGAGGCTAGAATATAGCGTTATATTATATGACTAAATGCAAACATGAAAGTGGATGTCCTTGCGAAGGGAAAATAGAAAGAAGAAGCGGAATAAAAGTCTTGAATTAACCTTCAGTATGTTTATTCCTAGTGATGGATGTTAGAGAAAAAACTACTCTAACATAAGTTGTGATTAAAAAAATAGAGACACAGCTAAAAATATCTTTCAGGCTACCTTTCTCCTTTCTGTCTCCTGTCTTTGCCTCTTGGTCTTCAATATGGTTTCAGAAAACCATTTTCTTTTCTTTTTTAATTGGAGAATCCAGCTCATGCAAGATTTTTAAATTAAGATAATAATTTTTTGCTTATAAATAGGAGCCCCGTGATGAATGAAAGGGCATTTGCTCATCCTGAGAGGATGATCTCCTCCCAGTTTGTTCATAGGTTGGTACCTCTAATATTAGGTTACTTGGCAGGGACGAGACTAAAGGTAAGGGGCAACAATTGTTAATTGTTTCAGTTCATGCTCCACAATTTTCAAGCAATTTTAAAAGAAAATATATGAAAGTTTCAGCACTGCATCAGAAATACATAGTAACAGTAACATGCTCACAGAGTAAAGAGGTTTTTTTTTCTGCAGTTTTAGGTTTCTGTGGTTCATTTTGTGTCCATTGTTGTGTATGCATCTGTTTTGTCCTCTCTTTCTTCCTATTATTTATCACATATGCAGCACTTCACCACATAGAGCAAATAAAGAATGTTAGTCAGGATTTAATTTTCAGTAAATAAATTTTCACTTCTTATTTACCTCCAAAATTCTTGAGTTTGCTTTCTCATGGGCATGTGAGAGTTTAAGCTCAGAATCAGAATACATCATACTATCACCAATTCGTCAGTAGTTTCATTTTGATCAGATTCTCACAGGACTTGGGGAAGAGAGACAGAAAAGACAGAGGGTGAAAGAGAGGGAATTAAAGTGTCTGATGGGCTAAGGCAGTAGCTGAAGCAGTCTGCAGCACCTGAACTTAGTAAGGCTAAGAAACTCTAAAAGGGATTTCCTGCAGGGAACATTTGTCTTTTGGCAGTAAATTGGAAGCATTAGTCTTTTGGAGCAAAACCTTTTGGGGGAAAATTTTGTTTGTTTTTGTTTGCTTTGTTTGTTTGTTTGTTCGGTTTGGTTTTTTGGGCTTTTTTGTTTGCATTGGAAGTGTTTTTAAATCCTTGACTGATGGATATGAGGGAGATAAAGAAGCAAACTCTTGGTTTATAACAGCTTATCTGTATAAGGCTCTAAACATGCATAATCAAAATACTGTTTACCTTTTCCTTTAACTAGGATGTGATTCCTATTCCTCTTTCTTCATTTGAGGGAATGGAATTTTCAATTAATAGGGCAAATTTAAAAAATCAAAAAATTAATGTTAAGGTATGTCTCATTTCCCGTGATCAAAATTGTGAAGTGGGTTTTGTTGTTTTGGGGGGGGGGGGTTTGCTTAGTTTGTGGGGTTTTTTCTTTTTTTTTCCAATATTGTAATCTTGGTGGAAATGGCATATACAACTAATAGTACACAAAACTAGAGTTCAGGCAAAATGCCACACAAATAACGGAACCCGAACTCAAGGATATGTGGCAGTGACAGCCATAAAAGAAAAAAATACAAATGTGAAAGAGCTTTGCTTCCCAAATACTTGACTTTAACCTTGTGCAAAGCTTCAGCTTAAGAAGAAAAACGTTATTTGCAATGTTTCCTTTTTCATGAAAATTAATAGTACATATAGGCCCTATTAATCTGATGCAGAACAAAATGCATATAACTGTAACTTTACTAACAGGGTCAAGAGTTAACATTACTTGGATTTGAGCTGGTTCTTGTTTAATGTGAAAACAAAATGTGTTCTAAACTTCTATAATTAACAAAATAGAGAAATGAAAGAGTCATATTTAAAAATCCACAAAAAATAAGCATATGCTCTGGCATTTGGGTAGCAGAGATCTCGATGTAAATTTTGATGACTCCATTTTGTCCAAAATACAGACTGAGATTTTAGTCTGCAGTCTTACTGTGTCCCCTTCTCCTTTCCCCCAGCAGAAAGCAAGACTTGGAGAGTGACACAGGCAGAGACAATTTGGATTACTGGGGAGCTGAGGAGTGCTGCAGTGAGTGCCAAAAGATAAACTGAGACATGACTATGGCAGTGCAGCCTGGAGAATGAAGAAGTGGTTTCAAACGGGAAGTTCTGTTTCACAATTATGTGAGATCTACTAGTGAGAACTCATAGGTGCCAGTGAGTCAGAGAAGCAAGCTGAGACTCTTTATGTATAACATGCTATCAACTTCTGTTAAGAGGAGGTTTTACCAGGAAAAACAATAGACATATTTCAGTCTATTATCTTTCTTGGACTAATTAGAATATTCAGTTCTTTGTCTAGAGATGCACTTCGAAGGAATAATTCTGAGGATGCCATTTTGAAAATGTGCTTGAGAAACCATTCGAGCTTTATCCCATGTGCAGATGTGATGTGGTTTTGCTTCTTATGTTAGGTATATGGATTATTAAGTTTGACTTAGTATCAGCTTTTTTTTAGGATCATTGCTTCTCCTCCAAAATAGGCCACAGAACTGTGAATTTTGATACACGTGTTGTCACTGGTATGCATAGCCTTGCTGCTGTGAAAAAAAAAACTGCTGCAGGATATTGCATGCAATATTGGACTCTACCATGTTATTTTTTAGCCAGAAAAACTATAAACTGTCCTGTGTTTATGGTATATATTATAAGTAATTTTATTGGCATATAGTAAATATTCCACATAGGTAATAAAACATCTACAGTTTGTTTGTTACTCCTTAAATAACAGAGGAGGAATAGTCTCCTTCAACAGTAGGAAAAGATTCATTTTGAAATAACTGAAATCATTCTTTTAGTAAAACTACCTACTACCCTTGGTTTACTGCTAAGTTCTTTGCAATAGGACAGCAGAAACCATCTTGTAGTAGAAGCTCATTTTCATCTCCTAGGGGTTAATTTAACAAAAATTGGTTATAAGAAAAAAGATTTTTAAATAAAACAATCTCAATTTCTTAGAAAAAATAATTAAGCATATGAACTGATTGCCATTTTATTTTTATTTTACTTTCAGAAGGACAATGTTTTTTAAATTATTAGTACGATTTAAAAGTCTTAATAACTTAACAACATTCTCAGATTCTGAGTAACCATATTAAATACTATTAGTATGATTTAAATGAATTTAGTTGCATGATGACTTAAAATTTTTAGATAATATAATGCTCCTTTTTTTATCTTATCAAAATATTGAGATTAAAGATTGCATCCATAGACTTCCTGCAGACGCTACTGTGAAAAAATACTGTCTAAAGTTCAAAAATGAATAATATTCTTTGCATAAATATTTTTTACAGAAATTAACAAGAAAGCAGAATTAGTCCTGAATATAATGACAGAATTTAAATTTAATAGCAGTTGGATCAATAGTAGATCCACAAACAACAAAACGATTGCATTTTCATAATTTTAAAATAGTGATCTGATATTTATTTCGTTTTTTATATATAATTTTCTTATGATTTATTTTTATAGATCTGAATTTGTATTCATTCATGAGTATTCTTCTTAGTGCAACCTTTAGCTTTCCTTTGGACATTCACTTACACACTCTAAATAGGTATAGTTGAACTTATGTTTTTAGATAAATGACTAATCACAAGGATGTCTTGCTCAAGAAACAAGTTGTACTTTTATACTTTTCTACCGCTCTACACAACTTGAAGAGAGCAAGGGAAAAAGAAATACAACTATTAGGAAGCTTCTTCATTGTAAAAGAAGTTGTCCTAGGGGGAAAAAAGCGATCTGGATATGTAGCTATTTTTGTAGAATACTGAAGTTGCATTAAATAAGTTAGGAATTTCAAGGAGAATGAAGTATGTGAGCGCTTTGTTTAAAATTCTTCATCCTTTAAATGAGTGCTTTGAAGCTATTAGCTTACATCTTTATGATTTATCGAAAGTGAAGGCTACTCCTTAATCTCTACAAGTCAAAATAATAATGATAAATAGTAATGAAAAGAAGTTAATAATATCACACACTTGAATTTTCTTTTTTTTTTTAATAACCTTCCATTCCCTACTGCTTTTCACTCACAGTAGCTGAAGAATCATCTTCAGTATAATTTATTTGCAAAATTAGTGATCCCGAAAAAGTTGATCACTCTGCTTCCAGTGAATGAAAGAGTGTTAACAATGTCTTCTATCCTTTCAAGGATGGGTGACCTAGCTAAGAGCTAAAGATGTTCCTGCAAGAATTTACTAAGAGAACAGTTTCTAAACCATACTTAAAGCAATTTATGCTATCTCTTTAGATGATATCTCTAATATGTTTTTTTTGTCTGTTTCAAATGTACTAATTAAGTCCTATGAGTTTTTTTCTACCTTAAAGCTTTATGAATTCTGTTAAGTGCTTAACTAAAATTTGGAGATAAACCTCTATGTATTTTTAAAGTTAAATATAATGCATAAGATTTATACAATTTGGTGTCCATTCTAACTGTACTATCAACACTGATCAATGTTACTTTGAAGAAAGACACTCCTTCTTCATCCAGGCTATGAATTCATATAAATGATATAGTTTTCTGTCAAAAAGATTTGGAGATTTGTACTGGGTTTCTGTGGCTGGGTTTTGGTAGCAGGGAGGGCTGCAGGGGTGGCTTATGTTAGAAGCTGCTAGAAGCTTCCCCTGTCCCGTGGAGCCAATGCCAGCCGGCTCCAGGCCAGACTTCCTGCTGCTGGCCAAGGCCAAGCTGATCAGGAGTAATAGTAACGCCTCTGTGATAACATATTTAAGAACAGAAGGTTGTGGCGCAAGAAGAATTCCAGTCAGGGAAGAGCGGAGTGAGAACGTGGGAACAACAAAATGGACACCAAGGTCAGTGCAGAAGGAGGGGCAGGAGGTGCCCAGGCACTGGAGCTGAGGCCCTGCAGCCCGTGGTGCAGCCCATGGTGGAGCAGCTGTGCCCCTGCAGCCCATGGAGGACCATCGGGGTGTAGAGACCCACCTGCAGCCCATGGAGAAACCCATGCTGGAGCAGGTGGATGCATGAAGGGGGCTGTGACCCCATGGGAGGCCCAGGAGGGAGCAGGGTCCTGCTGGGGACCTGCGGCCCGTGGAGAGGGAAGCCCACATTGGAGCAGGTTTTTCCTGGGTAGAAGTTGTGGCCCCTGTGGGGGACCCACGTCAGTACAGTTCATTCATGAAGGACTGCACCCCATGGAGGAGTGACCCACGGGACAGCAGTTTGGGAAGAACTGCTGCCCGAGGGATGGACTCACGCTGGAGAGGTCCATCAAGGACTGTCTCCCGTGGGAGGGAGCCCATGGGAGCAGGGGGAGAACTCCTCTCTCTGAGCAGCCGCAGAAACAACAACTGACCACAACCCCCATTCCCTGTCTCCCTGTGCTGCGGGGAAGGAGGGAGAACATGGGAGGAAGGAGTGGGGGGGAAGGTGTTTTTAAGATTGTGTTCTTTCTCACTCTTTGGCTCTTATCTTGTTAGTAATAAATTTAAGTATTATCCCCACTTTGAGTCTTCTTTTGCCCCTGAAGGTAATCAGTCTCTGATCTCTCCCAACTCTTATCTCTACTCATGAATTCTTAGCTTTTCTGTTTTTTTCTCTCCTCTGTCCAAATGCAGAGTGGCTTTAGTGGGTACCTGGTATCTGGCCAGGGTCAACCCACTACAAAATTGAAATGATTTAAGAAGGAAAATTCTTGTTTATGTTTGTAAAGCCTTGTTGTTTCCCGTAATTAATACTATGATCTGGTTGAGGAGTTACTGTCCAAATATTGATCTATGCATCCATTCACATGCTTTCAGTAAATGTTTTAGGAAAATACTAAGCAATTAATTTGGCTTCTTCTCTACCTTATTCTATCTCTTTCAACTCCACATTGTTAGACCCCCAGAACTGTGTGAAATCCCCAGCAATTATGTATTATTTAATTCAAAGAGATCTGGCAAATCTGTCTTTTCTTCTACTAAAAAGTAAACTCACAAGAACGGTAGAATTCTTCTGTAATTTAGCTGCTGCACTTAAATTTGCTGACTACCTGACATTGCCTGAAATTCTCCAAGTTCTTCAGCTGAAGGGCAGTCATACTAAGTTGTCTGCAGTAATCTCCCACCTTTTTGCAATCATATAATTTTCTTCTGAATACTTTCAGTGTTCAAAATTGACTATTGATTCATGCTAAGGTGAACAGCACAGATACTTTTCATCTTGTCTTTTCTGAATACTGGAACCAGCATTCATTATCACCACTTGGAAGGGGAGTAGAACCCACTGTGCCTTCAACAAAATGTACTTCTTGATTGCACTCTGTGTTTTCATGCCTGACATAGTTCTCAGGTCAAGTCATGCTGGTTAAAGTTATACAATCCTAATATCCTTAGCCATGGAACTTTTCTCTGTGTATTCTGCATCAGCAAGTGCAGAATTTCTACAACTGGAGTTCTCCAAGGCACTTTAGATTTACAAAATCTGATTTCTGTTGAATTCCAATAAGGTCTCAACACTTAACTCTCTTTTTTCTTGAAAAATCTCATCGTAAATACCCTCCGTTTTAAAAAACAGTGCATCAATTATACTTTCAAGTCCTACATGATATCTGGGTGGGGAAAAAAAAGGTATTTACTTTGATGGATTCTGTTGGGAATGATACTCTGGTCGTAATAGCAAATATTAGATATCAGATAATTCACAGGAAGATGCACTAGAGCCTGGAGAGAGCAGTTATGGAATAACTTACCCAGAGAAAACACTCCTAACTTTTCTCCAGCAGCTAGCAGTTGTCTTGTCTGAAATGAAAAATTGTTCTCAAAATCTGAAAGAAAAGCAATATTTTTCTGATAAAATTCTTGGCTTGTCTTTTTTTTTTTTTTTTTTTTTTTAATCTACGTATATCCCTACCTTCTGAGCAATTTCCCACTCCTGGTCTCAGTGGTGTTATGTGGCAATTAGTGAATTAAATCACTTTGTTCTAGGCAGAACCATCATCACCAGAGCAACAAAGTACATTAATGAACACATTTTGACAAGATACACAGAAGACCTCTGTGACATACAGAAGTAGAATGTCTTTTTTTGACATAGAACTGGGGTACACAGATCCTCACTGGTCTGGTGGAAATTAATGGAAATTATATACCTAAACACCTTTGAGGATCTGCAACAAAGAGAGTAAATGACTTGCTCAAGGTCATTGCTCAAGGAGTTTTCCAGTGAAAAAGGATTTCCTGAAATCCACAAGTCTTTTGACTTTATCTCTAGGCTATGTAGTCCTTTAGTTTTTGGAGTAAGGCAGGTGGAATTAACAGAATACTTTGGGTAATATCCTACTGAAAACTACTGAAAAAATATCATGGTTCTTTATGCCATTCCTTTATTTAAGGACAATGAAGATAGAATTCAAAAAAATATGCAGCTGTTACACCAAATTCTTTATCCTAGCATTGCCTTTTTGTCTGTATGTCAGTCAGGATCTGCAAAGGAAAAATAAGGAAAAAGCCATGTCAAATCAAGCTGAACATTCAAGGTGGAGAAATGGTTCAGAACTAAGATCTAGAGCCCTTAAAACAACATCTCATAAAAGTGAATACAATACAAACATGCATCAGCTGTAATATGTACTACATCTGTATGGAATTTAGGTATTGTAAGAAATTCACTAGAGTTTTTCTTTCAAGCAGTCAGGGGACACAGGAGGACAAACCATTCGCTCTTGAAAAAGTGAAGCATTTGAGATGTCCTTTTTCAAGAAGTCTAGAGTTAGGCACTGATAGTATACTGAAATTCAGTGGAAACTGGATTTCTCCTTTTTTAAGAAGGTGTCTTTTTAAAAGCTCAATTGCAAAACGCTACTCTGGAGGCTTGAACAAGGCCTGCATGACAGGTGAAGAGTATGGAAGTGGAGCCTGTGCAGAGATATTCCTTGCAACAAATAAATTGTTCCTCCCTTTTTATTCACCCCTTCCTATTTCCCTATTTCCTTTATCACTCTACCCCATAGCTACTATCAGCATTCATGGATTTGATCTCCCCAAGCCTCAATAAAATCTGCTGTTATTTTTATCCTTGTGATGCTTAGCTGGAAACTGAGATCCTGAGGGACTGCGTACCACATTAGTCTTGCATTGTGAGCTGAACCATAAATAAAACCTGCATCCACATCCTGACTCCCCATTTTTGTGCCTTAACATCAGCAACATCTTTGCTTTCTAGAGTTACTTCTAAATTATTTGATTTCTTGTGCTCAAAGGGAGTCTTGATTTACAGATGTGCTTTCTGGCATTCTGTAGCAAGAAAAGGAAAATCATCCAAATAATAAAGGATTGTTGACAGACTGGGTGTCTAAACTATCCAATTTAAACAGAAAAATCAGATATTAAACAGAGTAAGAGCAAACATTCCCCCTATGAATCCCCAGGGACACAAGGTGAGTGCTAGAAGAATCTTACTTTTAGTAACACTTTTAAGGAATGTTGTATCTATATTCAGCCATAACATCTTTTACATAGTTTGTTCTTTGAAGCTACTTTGCAATTATTTTAATAACTACCTTTTTTTTCCTGCTTGACTTGCTTCTTTATGAAGTATTAACCATTTTGATGGCCTGAATTCAAAAACAAAACAAGGAAAAATACAACCTTCTACAAGAGAGCTAAATATGATTGCATCATAGTACTTTTATGGAGCTTTGCACTCTGAGTCAAATATTGAATTTTTCTTAAACGCCTTTATCAACCCTTACAAAAGATTTTATTTTGTCATGATAGGATTTTTAACAGTTTAGGTAAAAAAATAATAAATCCATATAATACCACACTCTTACAGAACAACTTTAGAAGATTGCAGAGCACTTTACAGAGGAGCTTAGTACTTATTTTAGAGCAAGGAAGCTAAGGTGGTGAGCAGCAAAAAGACACCAGAGCTAGGTATATAAAAAATAAATTATCTGGGAGTATTTGTGGGTTTTTAAATATTACTATTATCATGAGAGGTATGGTTATGTAAATAACTTGTAAAGTAATTTTTCAGGGTCATTACATATGCAAAAGGACTGTCACAACTGAAGCATAAATTAACTTTGTATTTAACTGAGTAGTATTATACTGTAATTACAGCTCAAATAGTGGTTCTCAGAATCACTGTTTTGGTTGGACAGATGTTGGCAAATAAATGTTCAACTCTAAGTCAAAAAACTGACAATATAATTTTATACAATATGAGCTTATGCATACATTTTTATTTAAGAAAAAATACTTTATAATTGCTAAAACTATGTTTCAAATTATATTGAAGCATGGAGAAGTAAATCAAGAGAAAGAATAACAAAAATCCTTCTCTTGTAGTAAATCACAGCTCTCTACACAGAATTTAGAGTTCATGTGTCTCTTTATGTGCTTACATGTCACCCAGTCCATTGAATAAGCAGTGCTACAGCAATTTCTCAGAAACTTTAGAAGTTGTTCCATCAGTCTAGCCCAAATAATGAAAGTAACTTACTGAAAGGGCACTGGACTTCCTCAGCTGTATCCCTAATCTTCATATCTATCATCGTTCCTCATACAGCTCAACTATGGCATCCCTGAGTACAGTTCTTTGTTAGATACAGACTTTCTAGAATCTCTTGATATGATAGTATTTCTTTTTCCATGATGGTGCTATGACAATCTACCACAGAGCTGTTCCTAATTAAGAAATGTTCCTCACCATTAAAAAACAACAGGAAAAGAATTGTGCAACATTTTTTTTTGAGGATTAAACCACCTACCTGAGAAGACAATCAGTAAATACCACTATATTCGTAGATTACCTGAACCCTATGTTTTGTTCTCAAGCTGGTGAAATCCATGGGATTTTCTCATCTGGCATTTCTGAGCATTGGGTTTCCAAATTCTTTTTTCTTTTTATAGGGCAGAGCCTTGCTATAACAAAAAACAAAATTCTGACATGAATAGATGTATAAGATATAGCAAAAGAGATAGCAAAAGTTATTATTTGAATATTTTTTCTTGTGAAACTGAGTCTTTAGAGTGTTCTGTGAGATGTATGTTACATAGAAATAATAGTAATAAAAAAATAGCAAAAAAGAAAATATAAGGGAAATCATTGTAAATTATTACATATTCCTAAGCATATTATTATAAAAAACCTGCTGAGGAATGTCTGTTTTTAACATACTAACTGATGTCCTTTAAATAACCTTCTAGATAATGTAATTAGGCAGATCAAGAACTAAATTTCCTTTTGAAAGAACAGATTCATATTTTAACCTCAGTAATTGCTAAAAGAATCTACTTCTCTTGCTAGACAAAAACATCTGAATTGTATAAGTGATAGCATATTATATTACTGATATTATTACTGAATAATTTCAGTGTAAATATTACTATTCAATAATACCACACATGGTTTATCATGGTTTTTCACATTGACTAAAAATAACTATTTGTAGTTTTCATACTCTCTGATTTCGAAGTCAGCAAACAGTTGCACTTTATCTCCTTTTCCAATTACAACGGTATGTTTTTCCAGGTTTAGTAGCAATCCAATGTTAATGTGCAAGGTTCACACAGAAGTATTGTTAAGTTATAAATGCTTGCTTCGTTGGCCCGTTCTCAGGTCCTTGTCTCAAAATCTAACCCTGAGCACCAGCTGCAGCTTCAGAGATTGAGGGAAGGAGTTGAGGTGGTTTGCCTACTCCCCAGTCAGGCACTTGTGTTAATTTGGAAATAATCAGATCAAAATTGACTGCCTTCCTGAGGAACTCCTGCTGGGTTTTCATCTTTGTGGGCCTATAATTGAAAACAAACCTACTCCATGAAAGATTTATTTCTCATCTGGAAGATAAAAAAATATGTGCATTACCTGAATTATTTCTGATCTGTGTTTCCTATTGACCACTACTGGAAATTTTCAAGACCTTGATCCACTACTGTTCAAACCAGTCTGTATGCTGGATGTTCCTAGTACCAACCACAGCAAAGTCTTCCTCTGGTTAACAGTGAATTTTTCTCATAAATCGGCATATTCTGTGATTAGTCACCAGTCTTAGGACAACATTGGTTTACTACTAAGATTCCATTATTCTAACAGCAGGGCATGAATCCTGGGCCCAGAGATATCAGAGAAAGGAGGACTGGATAGAAATTATATAAAATAATACCCATATTTGCATGGATAGTAATTGACAGATCAGTAATCCCTCTCTTTAATGCTCTCATTCAGTATTTTTGGTAGAATAGAAAAAAGTCCTTTCCCTGAAGTCATGGAGAAACAGTTATCTATAACCAGCTTTATTTCTGAAGGTCAAGGTTGCTCTTTCCGAACCAGGGGATTTGAACACTTCTCAGGACTGATAGTTTCCTTCCATCTACCCTTCAGAGGATGGATATGGGATAAATTCAGTCTTGAAAAGCTTAATGAAAAAGGCAGTGGAATTAAGAGTACAGGCACAAGTCCTGTAGAAAATGCTGATGTTTGACAGATGTTATTCAGTGAGTGATTTAACAGCTCTTAAATGCAAAGTCAGAATACTTAAATTCTTTAAAAATCACATGCTTATTTATGGCTCTTGTCATTACCATAATAGAAGCATTTACCAGTTGGAAAGAGTGTAAAAATTTAAGAACAAAAAATTACTCTAACATAAATGAAAACAAACCTACAGAGCCTTTCGGGTGAAACAAGGGGGAATAAATACCTTGAAACTGGTTATTTATTTTATTTAAAATTATTTTGTTGTCTGTTGTTGAGACTTTTTTTAAGAGTGACACTTAAAGTGATAACCAAAACTAAAATAGATAAAATCATTATTTTATATTATTAATTTAAATCTAAAATATTATGAATAAATTACTTCACGATGATTAATTTATAACATAAAGTGGGGGTCTGTTAAGAAAAGACATGAAGTATTAAAAAAATACAGGGGGATATACTGAAAGTTGAACTGAATATGGAGTTGAAACAAAGAACTCAGTTAAACTGTATGTACAGAAATCTAGGAATCACTCATATCTATATATATAAGTAAAATTATTTATATATGCATATAAATGTACATATTAAATATATTTTTTACACTGAGAAGAATCAAATTGCAGGAATCCTTCTTAAACAGTTTTTAATAAATTTGTATTAATCCATGTAGCAGGAATATCAAACAATTTTGAAAGTGGAGAAACAAATTTCTTCAACCTCAGAAAAAAAACAAATTGGTAATATATTTTCATCATACTTTCTTTGATTTTATACGGTTTTAAATGTATGTTTACAGAGCTTTCTGAGGTTTTGCAGTAGATTTCAATGAGAGAGTGGAATTACTAATTCTGACCTTGACCACTATTTTGTTACTGCACTTCACAGAGTATGCATAAAGGATCATAAATATTTTGACTATATATAGGAAAAAAATAGTTATTCTCTGGCCAATACAAAGAACATCTGTAAAGGGTAGCCAAGCTCAGAAATGGCTATTTTCCATGAAATTTAAAAAAAACGCAAAAATATATCATTTTCAATCCATTTAAAGAATGCAGATAATACCAAACTAAAAAAAAACATTTAAAAACTCTTTTATCAATATTCATGCTAAGAGAAAAGTAGAAAAATTGTTTCATAACATGACTAGCTTAATATAAAATTAAAAACTAATTTAAATGATATGAGCAAAATATTGTGACATATCCAAATGATTTACTTTTCATTAAATAGTTGAAAACTCTATACTGAATCAGTCTCTTAAGCTATTTTTGACTGACACAATTACATTAAAATCTCAAGTGCGATAGCTTTCAAATTTTCATTACAAATTGAACTTTACAGATCAAGACAACCCTGAGAGTAAGATAGGATGGGAGGATACCACCTGGCTCAGCGTGTGGAACTGATATACCATAAAACACAAATTTGTGAAAAGGAAGATCTGTCGTACTCGTAAACAAGTTTACAGAGAGCATCATAGCCCTGGAGAAAATAGAGGTTTTGTGGCCATCGAATAGCATAAAAGCTACATGAGACAGCTTTTGTGATCAACATAGAAGTTTTCTAAGCTGTCAGTGCACTGAAGAAATGCTCCAGTGACTCTCCCTTGAGGAATCTGTTCCCAGCAGAACCCAGCATCTCAGATTTCTCCTTCACATCCTTGATGCATACTAAGAAGCTATGGCTGACATCTGCTCTCACTGTGATCTGGCTAACTTCTTCCTCTAACTAACAATATGCATTCTCAACTTCCAAAATGCTCCTTCCAGTGGAGCAAAGAAGAATTTAAATGCGTTTTGGGAGACTCTCAGGATAGACACATAGGGCACTGCCATGTATGTATCTGACGTATTTTAAGAAACACTTAAGCTACATATTTTTGTAATAGAAGGCACAGTTTAAGAAATAAGATACTGAATAAAGATAGAGAAATAGTGCAAAAAGCACCTTATGAGTTGGTCTGTCTCTAGTACAACTTCAAGTTAAAAACTTGAGGTGAAGGTTCAAGGCAACGCCCAAAGACAATTTAAACTGTTATTTAAAGCTAGTGTCAATCCTTCAATGTACAAAGTTTTGCCATCCCAAATGGATGCTGGCTTTCATCATTACCATTCTGTGGAGTATTAGTTTGTATGTAGGCTTTCCTGTTCCTGTCAGGTTTAATGATTCAGATAACTGATTCCTGTATCTTATGTACATAATTTCTCATGTGAGAGAGTTTCAGATGTTGTTGAGTAGAGCTCTACGTATGTGCAATGCCACTCCTATGGATAATGGAAAGGAGCAAAGGGATTCAGCAACATACTTAGCTTGTTCAAAGCACACATATTTACACAATGCAAATACATTGTTTTGTGACAAATGGATGAGCAAGAGTAATACCTCCTCTTATACATGAACATGGACACAAACATCTCTTTTTTGATAGAGAGGTTCATTACATGTATTTTCCCAATCAAGAATAAAATAGCGAGGTTCAGTGACAGCTCTTAACAGAGAATAGACAGGCTACAAACTTGCTAACTGGAGACAGAAGTGTGTTTGTATCATAAACATAATTTCCTGGATTAGGGAAGGATGACCTTCACAAAGATTTAAAGGGACATAAGCATATTTATCTAGTCTGACACCTGAAAGTATTGGCTTCAACAGATGATGACTGGTTCACATCTAAATAAATTTAAAACAAACAAACAAACAGAAAAGAAAACACCTATATCAAAGTTCAGATTCTGTAGAAATTGGTTTTTTGAAGACATTAGAAAATTGCATGTTGATTTTGAAATTAATGAAAATGCAAAGAAAAGTATCATAATCATGAATATGTTCAATCAGCCAAGTTTTGGATGATCCCTGTGATAGTCACTGAAGAAAATTAATTGCTTCTGGAGGATGACCTATGCTCCATGAGGAGTGCTGCATGTTCATCAAATCTTATAATAAATGTGTCTATCATTGAAGTTTGATAGAGTTGAAGAAATGAGTGATTATTCCCTCTAATCACTTGGGAGCTTCCACAAGGTCAGTAGTTAAAGTGGAGGGAGATATGTCACTGGATAGTTATGGTGTTGGGTTTATTTACTGTTGATTATCTTGCATTAAGTAATGGGACTTTGCTGAAAGTAATTAATCCTTATGGTTTAGTTAGTCTAAGTTTTATTTATTTATGTATTTATGAGTAAAAAAGTGTGTAGAACCTGCTAAGCCCATCCCTGAGTATCTATTTTGGAGTTCCTGCTTGAATAACTGGGGATGCTTCACTGTTCTCAAGGGCACAATCAAATTGCCAACATTTGTGGGAGTATTGCATTATGTTCTTTGTGAATTGATCCTTCCTGTAGTCTGGTTATGTTATATCTCTGAGTTTCCCAATATCTGATTTATTTGTGTGCCACAGTAGTGAATCAAGAATGTGAGCCATAACACATTTGTTTAAACAAGCATATATATAAATGTCATTTCCATTGGCTTGTAGAGATTTTTTCATAATTCTATATTTATTCACTGAATGCTACAGAAATTGGCTAATACTTTCTTTCCTTGTTTCCTACAGTGTGCATCCTCATTTGTATGTAGATGCTGCTGCTTAATTAGTTTACAGATTAGTGATCCGAGTATCTGTGATGTGCAGGTAATATTTATAATTAGTGGCTAATTTGAAATTAATATTTATTTTGCTGTCCACATATCATCAAATTAAGTCAGAATTAACTGACCTATTTCTAATTTATTCTAGAGATTTTTATTGTCATTTTTTACCTTTTAAAGAGATAGTCTTAGATTGTTTGTGGGAATATTCTGTTGTGTATTCCAGTTGTTTGACAGCTAGTACAGACACACTTGTTAGAGAGATGGTGTGAAAGACTGAATCCTTTAGATTCAGAACAGTGTTCAGGAACTCAATGTTATCTTTTGGCATGCTTTCATATAAATAAAGAAATGTATAATATCTACATGGATATTTCTACATTTTAAACTTGGGGAAGGGGGAATTAATGAATAGTTACTATTTACAGAAAGTCTGTAGTGTTCTAGATTTTTTTTAATTCAAATTGTAGATATAAACTACAATAAAGAGGTTATTTTCCTTCTTAATGTCATAAAACTAAAGGTCTTTCACATGCAGAGATCTCAAATATGACATATTAAAAAATAAATAGACGAATACTTACAAAAACGCTTTATAACTTTGGACTAGATCTTGATTTATTTTCTAATTTAAGCAGATTACTTTACTCTTAGTTTTATTTCCAAGTATGAATAATATTTATCCTTACTTTTTACAGGAATAGCTGATAGATAACTCTTACTAGATGACCATTATATGGTTTTATTCTAGTCAATTACAGCACCATTAAAGAATAACACTGCTGTGCATGACTAAAGTACTTCATTCTGCACCAAGAACTGGCTCAGTTCTGTGCACAGAATGAACAGGTTTTTGAATAGGTGAATTAAGTTTCTGAAGGAATTGGCAGTGCTCAGCAATTATGATTTTTTCCTTTAGTTTTTCACCTCTTTTGTCTTGCACCTCTTGGGTTTTATAACAGGCAGTTATCAAACCCTTAATTCTTGTTTTTTTCTGAAATTGTAAGCAACAGAAAGTACAAACTTAGTTTCCCTATGGCTTGGTAACTTGTAGCAGCAGTAGAATTTCTGCATTCTGTATGTTGGACAAAAATTGAACTTTAGAATCTTTTCATACTATGAATAGTGAAGTTTGCTGTGAAATTTAGTGTAAAAAATGCAATTTGAATGATAACATACTGGACCTAAAAGACTTGAGAAATCACTGAGAGAGATTTGAGCACTCCCCTTAAATTCACCTTCTAATCCAGTCTCTGATTCATTATGATCTAACTTTACTTAATATGTGGACAACTCTAATAAAGCCAGCTTTCTGCTTCAAAATATATTTTTATCTCACATATTCTGTACAGCTAAGCTCATACAAGCTTTCTGAAATACTTAATCATAGTTATAATCTTTTCCTAAATAGTCCTCAGTTTAAATCTGTATAGTAAATTTACTTAATGTTAATGGGTAGGCTATATGTAAATGTCTAGAAAGAAAAGGTTTATAACTTATTAACAGAAAAAAAATAATACATGTACAGATAGATCCTCCCCCCTCACATATAATGACATTTTAAAAATATATTTTAAAAGAAGAAATAACAAATACAAATGTAGCAAATTTTCCAAGATTTGTCAAAACATCTGTGAAATAAGAGTATAAGTAATGGAATCATTTCCAAACACACTGCGACTGACAGGCACTTAAAATTATTCTGATGTCATTTCACATATTTCTATGCTCAATTTGCTTAATTTTATGCTATATATAGCTTTATTAAAGATATTGACTTCAAATTGCTAGAAGTTTAAGAAGTAGACACAGGAGATACTCTAAATAATTTATCAAAAATCTAACACTCAGATGAAATTAAAGGTCTACCACACTTTTACCAAACTGCTTGCAAGTTATAGAAGATTGGCTTCACTTTCATGCTTTGGCATACTTCCTCAACCTTATTTTCCTTTCTCAAAACTAACAACCAACTAAAACACACCAGTCTGACTGATAAATACTGTCAAGATCACAGACACTAACAGAATTTTCTTTATGGAAATACCCCCAACACAATAGCAATGGTAATAATTTTATGAGGAATGAGATTGTATTCAAAACATGCCTTTAAATTCCCTTCTCTGTGTTGACCAGCAACAGGACACAAGGGAATGGCCTGAAGTTGTGTCAGGGGAGGATTAGGTTGGAAATTAGAAAGAGGTTCTTAACCCAGAGGGTGACTGGGTGCTGGAACAGGCTCCCCAGGGGAGTGGTCACAGCACCAAGCCTGACAGAGTTCAAGTATTTGGATGATGCTTTTGGGCACATGGTGTGACTCTTGGGGATGGTCCTGTAGAGGGCTAAGGGTTGTATTGGATGATCCTTGTGAGTCCCCTCCAACCCTGCCTATTCTGTGATTCTATGATTCCGTGAAATACTGTAGTGCAAAAATGAGCCCCTGAAGTCAAGATCTTTGTTGTTCGTCTTCGTGTTTCCTGGCAGAAAGACAGGAAAATCAAGAACTGATGTTGAAAGACAATCATACCTGGAAATAAATTTCCCAGCTAACCTCCAGTATTTAATAATCTCAGGTTTTGGATGCTGTAGGTTTGGGGTTTTTTTTCCTTGAGTCAGCACACAGCAAATGGAGCTTACACTTCTAAAGCAGCAAACATAAACTTCTTACACTTATTTTCATTACTACCCCAGTAATGTACCTCCACAAGAGAATCATCAAAATATATGGATTTTATACATTGGTATCCCTTTTGGAAAATGAGTAAAAACCCCAAAAGATGTGATACACTAGAGTGTCTCACACAGGTAAAGAGCAAAAGATAAAAGTGCCTGTTTGCCCAGGTTAGAGTACTTTTTTTAGCAAACAACCATTCATCTTCCCTCTTTCCACTTCTATCCTCTGTGGAAAACTGCACAGTATGCTCAAAAGAAAAGCTTGAGGACTAGCATTCAGGCAGTGGGTAACAGAGGAGTAAGTAATTAGCTCTTTCTCCTATTCTTAGGCCCCAAGAGATTCTTTGACTAAGCAATATCGCAGGGTAAGCAACATATTTATTGCTTTAAACAATCTCAGCACAATTCAATGCAGAATATATACCTTAAGGTAAGACGGCTTTTTCAGCCTTAGGCAGACAACTTACCATGTATTTTCAATGAATTGATTTCAAGATGCAAAATGCATACCAGGAAAAGCAATTTTGCTAATTTTTATTGAGTAAAACCTTACTGAAGACAGAAAGCACTACAATAAATAACCACAACCTTTGCTTGGCATAGCTATTGGTTATGTGAAGGCCAACACCTTCTCAATGGACTAAAGGCTACCTTTGTTCTAATTATCATTTCCTAGAAGAAATGTTAAATGTCTAAGGACTAAAGAAACAAATAATTCCTGATAATCTAACATTTCAGTAATTATATAATCCTTCAACATCTTAAGTTTAATAACTGCTGAATTCAGAGAGATTTTTGAGACAATCTGTCTCTGTTCCCTTTCCTCCACAGAGAATGTTTAAGTAATAATGAAGGGATGTTGAGAGCTCTATATACATCTATTTAGCTTTCATTTGAGTGGAGACACTCAGCAAGGGCACATCCGCAGCTCCGGATAGCGCTAAAGTTTGAGAATTGGCTGACACAGCACTGTGAAACAGTTTGATCTTTGTGCTCTTTCTCAAAGCCATCAATCCTGACACAAATGGACACTGAGATGAGGCATTCAGGCAAGCATGGAAAATGGCACCTTTTCCCTGTCATAGCTGCTGAGAGTGCATAACTTTTGGTAGGCCTGAAGTCATATGTCATTCCACTGGGCACAGTCAAACTGCCCAGTGGAAGTAGGAGTAGAGATGGGTTCGACATGTTCATCGATCACAGGAGACTCTACCTCCAAACATTATACTGCTTGGAAGCAATATGCCTACCTGGGTCTCTTCCAGCTTTTGAGCTAGAGGCTGCAAACTGCTACTTTATAGACATAATTAGATGAAGTTTAGTGCCACAGCCTGACATCCTTTGAAAAAATATAAAACTTATCTGAGGAAAGCAGTAGACACTGTACTCTAGGGAGCATTCCTGCACTGCTGGGAAATCCAGCAACGACTCCTATTTCCATAGCTCTCTGAAATCTTTCTGGTAGTGGTTCACCACAGCTATTAAATACATGCATAACTCCACATAATCCCCCATACCCTCACCCCCACCCCCCTGTTTTTTCATGGGTATTGTCAGAGGAACAGATTTTCAGAGTAAGCTGTTATCAAAAGCATGTTTGGTTTTGATTCCTATGTCACGATTTTTGTGTTATTTTTCCATGAAAAACTATGTATTTCTTTAACATTATTTGTCAACTAAAGTAATTTCGGAAATCGATCTATTTGAAATCGTACTGAACACATATTTATAAGGGAGGACACATGACAGCATGGAAGAAAGAGCTCACAAACAATCATGTCTAGAAAGAAACCCCCTGTTTTCACAGATTAAAGCAACAAAGCAAACAAAATTTCTGTTAACGGAACTGTTAAGCATGCACTGTCTGTGAGGTTATGTCTATGTTTAAAAACAGCCACTTGTGTAGCTCTGAAAAAGATAATACAATGCTGAGCATGACTTGGCAAGTGACCTCAAATATCTGAAACAAGAAGACAGTAAAGAAACAGTGTCAGAGTGCTACAGTGCAAGATGAACACTGAGAGGCAGAGAAAAGAATGAGTAACTGGAAAATGTCAGGTTGAAAGTCAGCTCTCTTGCAATCGATGTGATTCTCCGGGACCATAAATCAAAACTTCTTCCTAATAGAAGCATCATAGAAAAAAAAGGAGGAAAGCACTCAAATGAAAATTTCTGTGAGAAAGCAAGCAAGCAAACAAACAAACCCAACACCAGCAAAATCTCTTAGATTCAGGAGACATAATTTAGCAAAATCATCTCCTTCTGTTTATGAAAACTAGATCACATATCAAACAATTAATGAAAGTAGCAAAAAAAATCCGTTATTGTACTTATATTTTTCCCATTTTGAGTGTAAACTATAGTTTTGTTATCTTTTTAAAAGCCCCAGCAAATTTGATTACACATGAACTTATCTGTTACAGCTTCACTGACTGTTTTTGTCTCAGCAGCATTTGAGAAAGCTGAGAAATAAGTAGAGTAGATCAGCTGCTCCATTAGAATGGCCTAGATCTTTTCTGTGTCCAAAATCTCAGTAACTTGTGAGAAGACTGGTTACTGTAAGACATAGATTGCCTGTACTATGAGAGACACTATTTGCAGTTGTAATAGAAACCTTTAACTGAACTGAATTTGTAAATATATACCTTTTTTGGTGTTGGACGTCTCAAGGACTGGACAAAGGGTTAGCATAATTGTACTATTTTCTGCAATATTTTCCAGAATTTTATTATGGTGAAGAAGGATGTTGTCCTGGTTTTCA
The DNA here is from genome assembly GCF_003945595.2 of Pipra filicauda. NCBI lineage: Eukaryota > Metazoa > Chordata > Aves > Passeriformes > Pipridae > Pipra > Pipra filicauda. The sequence goes on along the minus strand of NW_024104776.1, from coordinate 3,229,285 downwards.
ACTGGGCTTAAAACCATGACAGATGTGCATAAATTTCTGGAAGATTGTGGTACTTTCCCTGGACCAAAGTATTTAGTTTTACCTCATAACTGTAGTCATATCAAATATCTCTGCATGTCTCTATATGGTCAGTGATTATTCCATACTGCAGTTCTTTAGCATTACTACTTACAATTTGCTTGAGGCTAGTAATGAAATGCTTTCGTCCTTGTGGTATGCGTGACTGCAAATTTGGTGAAATAACAAGAGCTAAAAAATTATTCTGAAGGCAAAGAGGAATAAGAAAAAAAGAAAGCATGGTAACCCCACAGGGAAAGAAAAGGTTAATGCTTCTGTTTACTCATTTTGTCTTTATTTCCTATTGAGATTTTGACTGGAATTGGTTAAATGAAGAAACACAGGAAAGATTAACAGGAAATATTATTAGCAGAAAGCTGAGAAGAGCGTAGAGGATTGTAGAAATCATCAGGTTACACAGGCAGAAAAAGCTTGTGCATAGGATTTTCAATCAGACCAGCAGTAGGAGGAAATAAATACTCAGGTGACAGCTGCACTGTCAGACTGCAGGTCCACCAGAAAATCCCCTGGCCTGTTTGCATACCTGCTTACCCCTGCTGACCCCCAGAAACCTTTCACCCTGCATATGGAAGAAGATACCTTCTTAGGTCAGGTGTCCTGTCCTGAAAGTGGACCAGAGAGCAATGAATCTTCTGTCTGCTCCTTTTTCTTCTCACAAATGTGAAGGGAGGAAACTTTTACACACCTTTGCACCAAGGACTAGATAGGAAATAAGGGTGGAAGTGATGCCTTTTCCCTTTCTCTATCTTGCATGCTAGTTTGGGACGCTTCTTTTTAGATTGCTCATTTCACTGCCGGTCACATTTGCAGGACAAAAATTGTCACATTTCTTAACTCCAATACTAAATTACTGAAAGTTTGACTATAGAAATATTTACATTCTTATTTGTATACGAATATGCAGTATATGAAGGATCATAAAGACTTTTCCACCAAAAAGAATTCCTCAAATTAACAAGTAAGGTGAGTGTCATTAAATACTTATAGAGTAAGAGAATTAATAAGTACATTGAGAAAGGAAAATAAGGTTGAGGAAGTATGTCAAAGCATGAAGGTGAAGCTAACCTTCTATAACTTGCAAGCGGTTTGGTAAAAGTGTGGTAGACCTTTAATTTCATCTGAGTGTTAGATTTTTGATAAATTATTTAGAGTATCTCCTGTGTCTACTTCTTAAAATCTATACTTGAGATGATTTTGATGCTTTTTATAACAGGAAAAAATTTAAATTGTTATTTAAGTTCCCACTGCCTGAGGTTAACCAGTTATTCTGTGGATATTTCTCATTTGAAAGTATCTTTCAAACCAATGAAAATTTTCAGCCAACCACTGTGTTGTGAACAAAATCCAGGAAATGTGAAAATTAAATTAGACTTTAAGAAAATACTTCAAAAACCAAGGTCAATTAGAGAGTGACATAATTTGCCAAGGGAAATTGTTGAAGCAGAGTCACTAAAGATATTCAAGGCTATCCTAGTAATATATAGGACTAATTATATAGCACTGAGTGCTTTCAAAGTGCTGTACAGACATGAACTAATTAATCTGCTCGACACCCCTCAGAGACAGGGGAGGAAGTATTGCAAATTTCAGCATCACCTGCCACAGCTTCTGGTAAAAGGCAGAAAAAAAAACCCTTTTCAACAATCACCCCATGTTGGGCTCTCTCCCTTTGTTAATAAAACACACATGCATGTGCATGTATGCAAACTGAAATTAATGAAAATGTGTAAAAACAAACAGGAAAAAATTAAAAATCTAGAAGTCTGTTTTTGAAAGATGTTAAACATATTTGGATTACTGAACAATGTTATTCTTCCTGTTTTCATGTTCCATCGGGGTCATCAGTGTTCATAGTTAAAACATTAAAGCCTTATTTAAATTGTTTCTTTGCCCTGCATCTCTTCATGTGAAGCAGTGGAACTCTAGAAGCTAGGAGCTAACTTTTTATCCTGAACTGGTTTTTGTATCAATTATGTTCTTATGCAGTCATTAAGATCTCTCTTTGCTATATGTTGTACAAACAACTCAGTGATTTTTTAGGGAGGAGAAAACAATTCAAGAAAAGACAACAGATGTATATACTCAGAAATAAAATGTTGTTCTTATGTTTGGCTGTGACATAAGTATAACCTAAATTCTCAGCATTTACACAGAATAAAATTATTTACATATTGCCTTAGTAACTACTGAACAACAGTGGCTTTGGTACTAGGCATGTAGTCGGCAATTTGTTCAGCAGCAGCGTTTGATTGACATTTTTGTTCTTTGAAATATCAAATAGCAAAGAGCTCAAAATGTTCAAAAGTTATGTACTTGTCATAGAGTCAAAAACAGTGATAATGTTGTCTAGGAAAGGTGATGAGAAGTAGAACTTAGCACTGAACTTGACTGGGGAAGTCAGCTATTATTTTTATTCTTTGTTTACACGGAAGGAGTATATTACTAGGTTTTTTTTTTATTAAATCCGTTGCAAAAAACATGCTCCCATCTTTCTTTAAAAGAAAGAATTGAGAACCTTGTCTAAAAACTTAAGCCAGAAGGTGATGTAAACACATATTATTCATGAAAGGGTAAGTAGTGGAGTGTCCAAATAGTGAAGTGAACCCAACTCTTCTTTAGTTAATGTTTGAGATTCCTAGATTTCTTATACTGAAATTTAAAGGACCTGTAAAATATTTGGAATTATTAGAGAAAAATTATATACCTGGACTTGTATATGATGGCATTTCAAACTGCCAGTAGATACTAATTTAAGAACGATATGCACAGATTTTCTTTGCTGGTTTAGGAAACATAATGCTTTTGATGTCAGAGTTCTTGTCTTTAATTAGTCTTAATGACAGAATAACTAGTAAGCCTGAAGTTAGACCTGAGAATGATATTAATTATAGAGTCACTAAATTGTCCTTTTTAGTCTCTCAAGTTTTGAACCAGGTAGCAGGGAGTATTCCCAGTTTTAGATCCAAGTTTTGAACTCTACAGAGGAAAGATGGTATCATACCTCTTTTTATGGTGATACCATCTGTTAGTTTTTTAGTATTGAAGTCCCTTAAATGTAATGAAAGAAGACTATAGGAAAATAGTATTTCATTATTCATTAGAGAGATTTGTGAAACTTCTGAAATTTATATTTTTGGACAAAAAATATGTTACTGTACAATTCACTAGTGAGCAGATTAGTGTCAATCTGAGGAAGTTTGAGAGTAGAAGAAACAAAGATTCATAGCAACACTTTCATTTTCTTTTTAAAAATATCTAAAAATAATAAAAGAAAAAAAATTACCTAGTGCATAATAAACCCATTGAACTTACTGCTCCAAGGCATAAGCAAGGACAAGAGTTAAGTAGGAGTCAAGTTACATTTGTTTGGACTAAAAAGTGAAGGCTATAAATCTTCATGCATTCGGATAAATCTAGGAACTATCTAATAAAAATTCAGAAGAAATTTTCGCTGTAGGCAGATTTTTCACTGGCGGTTTTAGCATCTTTTTCTGATATATTCAATCCTGACTATTGAAGACGAAATAAATGGAGAGAGCCCTGATTCATTATAGCAATTTCTACATATTTGCATGTTCTTAAAGACCATTTTGGCCTTGGCAGTTCAGTTAGACTGGAGGCATTTCAAAATTCATACTGGTGACTACATCTCAACTTTACAAAATGTAAAAAAAAAAATAAAATTAAAAGCCTTAGACTCACATTAAAAGTAGGCTAAAGTTTGAAATACATGAGCACACTGACTGCATTCCATCCTTATTTTGTTAGTATATCTTGTATTGCTGCCTGAGTGCTCTAGAAATAGTATAGGCAGAGGTATATGATGTCTATCATTTGGTCTACTGTAGCCTACAAAACATCTGATCTTACAAAAGCTTTAGCATATAGTGGCAGACCATAGATCTGTCAAAGCAGATCTGCAATACATGTGAAAATCTGTGAAAGATGCCTTATTCAAAATGTTATCATTGTCAAAGTGCTAAAATTTTACCAGATAAGTCGTATTTTATTTGCTTCAAATATGAAGCTAACAGTTTTCTGGAAGAATATAGAGGTTCAAATAAGCATTATATCAGCTATTCATTCTGCTCTGCTTTGTATGAGAGCTACTTTTGAAATAAGAAATCCTTAATTCCAAAGGCATATCAATCAAACCTTTTTATACCACAGTATAACTTGAAAAAAACAAAAAAACCACCTCCATCAACAAAATAACAACCTAAAGAAGACCACACAAAAATCAAGAAAAACACTTTCTTCAGCCTAAATAATGAATATTCATATTTATAGTTGTCTGTACATAGAGGTTAACTGTTCACACAAGTTTTGGAGATTCTTAGGTGAAGATAAGTCAATGAAGAATAAAAGCAAAACCTGCAGGTAATATTCAGAATTCTCTGGAGATTGAGAATGCCTTTCTATTGTGAAACCCTATGTTTACAAAAGTTTCACTAGAGGAAGAATAGACTATTCATCCACTAAACCAAGTAAAAGGTTCTCTCTCCAAAAACAGAAACACTCATTCAAATATGACTTTTGGAGAGGATCCAAGGCTCAAATGTAAAATCCCTGCAATGTCAGATTTTCAGGGAGATTCAAGGACTTTTTTTTCCCTATACCTGAAGGTTTATGTTAATCTAGTCAGTAAAGCCAGTAATTTATTGAGCACACAAGGATGGCAGTCATTTGAGTCGTCTGTGTTTACTTTGCTTTTGTAAACTGCATTTAATGGAGAGTCATCTCCTGTGACAGCAATTGTATCTTACCATAGGGAGTGTGCCATGAAAATCCTCCAGTTTCTGCTGCACAGGATGTCTGTGTCTAATTACAGATTTATGTACGTTTATGATCCTGCAAATGCCATCAAAGATTACAGCACCTGGATAAGGCAAAACTATGGAAGGAGGATATTGTACTTTAGAAAAAATACCACAGTACCACCAATGACTGCAGGACAGAGGAGGAGAAGAAGGAGAAAGCTAGTTTTGGGGATGTTTGAAGCTTCAGTTTAGTAATCAAAAATTACCAGTGCTCTAGTAGTCATAGCTCAGCATTTATATTTATTATTTCACTCAGTCCTAGATAAGCAACCAAGAAAAGTGCTGATATTCTTCTGCAAACAAGGAAGATAGTATTCTACTTCAAGGACAAATTCCCAGTTTCCCATATGATAAGATGAATTTTCTTTTACAATTATTCTAATTGTACAGGTTAACTAACAACCCAAAGAGTAGTGTTAAATATTGAGTTTCTCTGTAAACCCATGTATATTTTCAATATGTAATGATAATAACAAGATTTTATATTTAAAGGAGGCCACACAATAATAAGTAAAAACCAAAGTCATTATTGCCTACAATGAGCTCTTATTGCCACAAAATGCTCATACACTCACTGCCTAAAGGATGCTTAGGATACGTGGCTGCAACTTAAGCCCTGAATCATCATTAAACAGTTTTTCCAAAATTGATATGGGTTTTCCTAGAAAGATGTGTATCACACAGAAAGGTTGACAGTTCATGGAAATTGTAGAAATAGCTTGGAAGAAATGAAGGCTTGCAAAAGCTTTTGTAGGACAAATAAGGGAAATCTCATTTTTTTGGCAAAATGGAGTCCTGCAGAAAAGAGACTAAGATCAATCAAGTCGAGAGCCTCATTTTTATCTTTCCTGTTTGATGAATCTATTGGCACTTGTCTAACATGTAATACTACTACGAAAAAATACTAATTAATAAAGTAAGTTTCCTAAATAAGCTTGTATCATATGCTCCAAACCCTATAGATTACTTCTTTTTTTTTAGTGATCAGTTCAATTCAAGGTGTATGTTTATTTATTTCTCTTAGACTAGGCTCTCTGGAAGACTTTTCTGTAGCAACAGAAGATCATAAATGCAAAACCCCTGCTTTGTTAGAATAATTTTTTTTACAGTGTTTATGGGATTCTACCCTCCCTAAACCACAAACACTACAATAAAATAGAGAGATGAATTTCTAGTCCCAGAGTAACCTTTTTTTCTAAAGCCTTTCTTGTCCAAAAAATCCTATCACACATACATCTGCTTAGCTTTCACCACATAGAATACATAGAAGTGACTTGGTGGTGATGGATGAGTCACTTAGGTTCTGCTCTCAGAAATGAATGGTTCCATTCCCCTCCCTAGAATATGATGGAAGAAGGTATTTTCACCAATATTGTTGTTTTCGTGACTGTGGTGAGGGTGTATCCGGTAGGATCCAAAGGTCATGCATCAATTTGGTGATAGGCAACAAAGAAAGATGGTCTTCTCTTAGGCTACTTAAAATATTCCCTTAAGGAAACCATATGTGTTGAGGGTTGGGTATAAAATTCAACAAGTACTTTCTTGTGGCAATATTTTTGACTTCAGAAAGGAATGATGTGTAGGATGAGGATGGAAAAGGTGATTAAAAGGATGATGACAGCACAGCTTATATTTTCTAATCTGTGGTAGAACAAGGACCTTTTTTCTCAGAAGAGATGACATAAACATACAGTGTGCTTACTTGTGTTTAAACCCTAAATAATTCAATACTTAAAAGCTTCAAGACTTTACCTTATGCATATTTGCTTCTGTGAAACCCAGAACCATATACTGTTACAGTATGGGAATATAACCTAACAAAAGTTTGATGTTATATTCAAAGAAAGAACATTTTAACTAAACTAATAAAAAGTGGCACATTCTTTGGAATAAATTTCTAAGACAATTAGAGATCATACAGTACAAAAAATAGGCCCAAACTGTCCTACCGGGATTTAATTTTGAGCTTTATTTTTTTATAGTCAGCATGATATCCAGAATTTCTTCATACCTTAAGCCTCTAAGAAAGGTGGATGTTATCTGCATTCTGGAGATACAAAGGTTCTGGAATATCTTCTATGAGATTTTGTGTTTCTTGAATAGGATTGAAGGTGGAAAATTTTCTTCCATCTTCTATAGTTAGTATTCCATAATAGAATCCAGACAAGTGACTAAATTTTAGGTGACTAAAAATAATGATTGTAAAACTGCTATAAAAACCTGAATCAGTTTTAGTCTGCAGTCCTAAATACAATTCTCTCTGTTGATTTAATGGGCAGCAATATGAAAGCCACTAAACCTTTAGTTTAACCTTACTTGAATTAGGTGTCACTGCTAAAGATTTCTTTGGTATATGTCCAATAAGTAATATTAAAGTGCCCTCTTAGGAAGGTCTTAAACACAAATTTTTGTGGGTTTTTTTTTCCCTCTCTGTCCATTACAAGTATAGGTGTTTACAAAATATGACTATTACAGGGATTCAACCATTACAGCATCACAGCAAGGAATCCACTCTGTGAGTGAGTACTGTCAGGCTGAACCCGGAGAAGGGAGCTGTATACAGTTTTCCAGTGTCAAAGCAAGGGAAGGCAAAGAATTTGTTCTTTTTTTACAGTACATTCATACTGTGTACATGGACCCAATAACTTTAAAAGAACTGGAATACAGCTCTATTAATTTCAGAGATTTAATACAATTCAATTTGGTAATTAATAGCAAAAAATCTGGTGCAGATTGCTTTTCTCCTCCTCCTTTCTTAGAGCTTTTCATGAAGATGAATCATATTTTTGGCACACTAGTAGAACACTTGCCTTTATATCTTACTTTTGCAGATCACTGATCTGCTGTTTTGGCAGATTTTAGCAAGACATATGAAGTCAGTTTTTCCTGGTATTCCAAATTACTTAAAGCTTCCCATTACTCTGCCCTCTCTAATGCTATTTTTGTTCAGCTACTGGATTTGATTTTATATATTTTGTAGTGATTCTACATGATATTCCATATCCTGCTTCTAGCTAACCTTTGAAGGCAAGCTGTCTTACAGTGATAGCCTTTCTCCTGCCTCAGAGTTCTCTGTAAATTTATCGACTTTAGACAAAATGTTCAGAGTTGCGCTTGTACTGCCATCTAGTGCCACAGTTAGAAAAAAAATCCTTTGGGTTTAGAAGGGAGTCAATATTGGCTATAAGTGAGACTGTTCTAGTTTCTGGGTAAATAAAATACTATAGAGAATATATAGATTACAGAGAATATAGAGACTAATAAAGGAAATTCTAAAGATATTTGAGATTTTATCAGATGTTAAAAAGGCAGGACAGCATGTACTAAATTGATATGTAGTCAACCTAACGTCATGCACTATGCTTGCCCACACATGACTTCCACATTTATTTTGATATCTATTGTTATTCTGATAGTAAAAGGAGAACACAATGTATTCTTTTACACTTCATTTTAAATATGACTGTTCTTGCCTACTGGTTCTGGCTGGGATAGAATTAATTTTTTTCATAGCAGCTCTTATGCTGCTATACTTTGTAATGAAAATAATGTTGATAAATTAGGGCTGCTTTAGTCATTACTGAGTAGTGTTTACGCAAAGTCAAGGCCTTTACTGCTTCTCACATTGGTGCACCAGCAAGGAGGCTCAGGGTGCACAAGGAGGGAACACAGTCTGGACAGCTGACTGCAACCAAAGAGACATTCTGTACCATAAGAGACATTCTGTACCATATGGCATCATGCCCATCAATAAAAGCTGTGGAGGAAAAAGAGAAAAGGAGGACATTTTGGAGCGATGGCATTCCCCTTCCCAAGTCTGTTGATGGGAAGAGGTGAATAAATTCCTTGTGTTTGCTTTCACACACAGCTTTTACTTTACCTATTAAATTGTCTTTGTCTCAATCCATTAGTTTTCTCACTTTTACCCTTACAGTTCTCTTCTCCATTCCACCAGAAGTGAGTGAGCCTCTGCATGGGGCTGAACTGCCCACTCCAGTTAAACCACAGCAATTTGTGAACACAGAACAAAAAACCCCATCCAAACTAACAAAAATTAACTTTATATCAATAAGATGGAGTTGTTAGTTAAGAAATATAAGAAATCTCACAGTAGCTCACTGCATGTTATTTCAGATGAGAAAGGAAAAAAGACTGAGAAGAAATGGCAATTCAAAAACTAAAAATATAAAAGCTGTCTTGGTGTAAGGCCTGGGCCCTAAGGTTGTTTAAGCAAAATCCTACATTGATGAATACACTGTAAAAATTGAAGCTGTACAAGTTTTTCTTCTTATGACCCTGAAATATCAAGAAAATTCACAGAAATTTGATAATGAGGTTAAGAAATCTCCTTTTGATGTCTCTCCAAAATATACATAGTGGTCTGTTTCATGTGGTTTTAAATAACATTCTGAGAGTAGGCCACTGTGGCCAACCAACAGCAGTCATGCTAATGTTAGAAAATATCATGCTATAAAGAGACAATGTTCTCCCAAATATTTGTCAGTCCTGTTGATAGAAACATAATTTAACCCCATTAATGCATTAAGTTTATAGTAGTCATAGTTCAGGCAATTTTGAAGTCAGCAGGCATGGTATTAACAGTAGTGGTTCTGCTTTGGCTATAAAATTTGCTTTGAAATTGCACACAGCCAGCTTATGGAAACTGTAAAGACTGTCCACCTAGAAATCTAGAGAAAGCTCATGGTCATGTAATGGTTAATTTGGGGAAATATTGCATAAAATGCTCCTGACTATACTGAGAATATTAGTCCTGTCATGAATAGATAAGGTGACAAAATGAAAGAACATAGGCTTATTTTGTATTCCCTAGTCCTACACGATATATACTTTATTAAGCATTTTCAAAAGGCAGATGAGAAATAGAAAAAATATGTGGAAACCTGAAAATACTATGACAAATTTTTTGGTTTTCAATGCACAATAGTTTTGCTGAAATGTTATGTCTTCTTGCTGTATAATATATCATCTTTACATTATATTATATTGCTAAAAAAAATGCAGAATAACCCATGTGTGATGGAGTACTTCTCAACTGAAATTTGACTTCTTAGTTTATCAAAAAATAGAACAAAATACAAAAAACCAAAAACGGTAGAGAAACGTATTGCTAGCAAAAGCTAGATGGATTTACATTTCCATCACTTTTTATGATGTTAGTTCAGAACAGCTTGGTCCTGTAGAACATTTTGTTTTCAAGCTTATACTTGTAATAAAACTCACCAAGTAAATGATTAAATATGTCTATTAATGTGTACACATTAACATCATATTTCCCTAGTGATTTGGTTCCAGAGTTAGCTCACAGATCAAACTGAAAATAATTAATTCATATGAATATAAAACGTGGAAAAAAGAATAATGTTTACCATTCAGTCTTGGATGACTTTTTCCTACACTTAAATTTCTTTAACAGAGCAGTAATACTTTTAGTCAAGTTTAACATGCAAAATGAATGTACAGCTTTCCCTCATCCCCCAAGATGTCTTTGCGTTTTCTTCCAAATTTTCTCTGGAGGAGGTTATTCCTTGACACAATAAGGACAACCAATCCTTTTAGGCAAATTATGGTAATCACTGTTGTAACTGGAATGTATCCCATGGGATTTGAGGAAAAGAACAGTGGGATACAAAAGCCCTGAGGAATGTAAATAGGGAAGTGCTGACTTTTGAGAAGGGTTCTCCCTTTGCTGGAAGCTCCATCACAAAATCATTTCATCAGGTCTACAGAAATGGACATAGCTGAGTGAAATATGTTTTGCAACATAAGCCTGGGCCCTGACATTGGAAGAGGGGAATCAGAAAAGTAAGTGAAAATCTCCATTGCTGTGTCTTTCCTGGATTGCTGTGTTTCTCCTATATTGCTTTAAAGGTAATAGAAAAAGAGGATATTATGCAGTCAAGAGAAATCAGATATGGAAAAGAACAGACTTTTAGGGGGAAAAAATTATTTTTTCAATTAGCCTCTTAGTTTAGAAGCTGTGCTCTTCTCCATTTCTGCAGCTGTATTCCCACTTATTTCCTCAAAAAGGTCAATGGTTGAAAAACATGATATCCCTTGACTGGCTGCCTTCCTCCTCCTATGAATGGTTTAGCAAGAGACCAGGTGGCCCTTGATTGATTTTTTTGGGGCGGGTATTCAAAACACAGCTACTGCTCAAGGATTTCAATTTTCATGACACAAACAATTTAAGTCAAATTGTCAACACATGCATTAGACTGTCAGCATGAGTAAATTTTGACTCATGGCAAGGAGTTTCTCTGTACCTGTGTTTTGGTTTTAACCTAGACTTGCTGAATAACATCAGTTTAACAAATTTTGTCAGTCAAATCCTGGTTTTGTGGCACTTTATTAGAGATTAAGCTGGGAAACAATAACTTTCTATGACGATAGAAGTAAACACTGTTGGGTTTTTTTTCTTATTTGAACTCTACATATTGATTGAGTAAGAAGTTATCACAGCTGTATCCATTACGACTCAAACTTCTCACATACTCTGAGAAAGTTTTAATGCTGAGAAGCTAAGGGTTACTTTGCATGACTGATCTTTGGACACAGCCAATATTATCAAAGACTAAAATAAAAAAAGGGTAACTTTTCTGGCCTAAACTCCTGATTTCTTGTTACAGTGTCTTAAAAATACTACAGATAATGCTGCCATCATCTAATTGTATTTACCTTATAATTACTGTGAAATAACAAAAAGCAACTTGTGCATGATTGTATATGAAACTCCATTGCAGAAGGCAATACATTTAATTTTGTTCAACTGAAAAAGAAAAAAATAAATAGTAATAAATAAATCACAGAATATTAACTTCGAAAACTGAGTGAATTTTCCTCTTGTTTGATCTACAGGAAAAGAGAAAGCTTAGAGAACATTCTTGGGTTATGTGCTTTGTTTGTTGTTTTTATTGTAATATTAATTAATACTCAGTACTATTTTTGTTTTAAATTAAAAGTATTCTGTACTGAAATATCTGGATACACTGATATATGTCATATCCTGCTATACTGTGGTTTTGTCCTCTGTTGATTCTTTTAGGTCATATTGAAGCCTATGCATGCTAAGCTGAAATCAATAAACTTAAAATGGACAAATCTGCCTTTAAGCAAATGCCAATATTAATTTCTAGTTAAAGCTAAAATATTAGCAAATATGATCTTCCAACTAGGAACCCAAATTTTACCTTTTAAAACCCTGTTTGAGTTCTAATTTAATTCAATATAGACATTGAAGACTCTAGAAACATGAATTTACATTTTAATTAAGGAATAATTTCTAAATGTTTTGGATGTCAGCAATATCAAGGTAAAATTCCTTTTTAGGTGAATTAAAAATATGGGTCTCTCTCATGTTTTTTATGTTTTCATCCCCAAAATTTAAGATTTGTCATTTTTCCATTCTGTGCTGTATGTTGCTTTTGAGGTTGTTTGTCTGTCTGTCTGTTTTCAGTAGGAAGATAAGGGAGGAGTCAGAGGGAGGAGAACAGCAAATTATCTGGTAATAGCTCTCCAAGGCTAACTAACTAAGAAGGGGTTTGTGTGAATATTGAAGGGCTTTGTAATGAATATTCCAATACATTAAGATAATGTGTATGTGAATTGTAGTATTTTACTGGTGCTCATCTGTAATGAAGTTAGTATTTGATTTTTTGCATTTTCACTCTTGCAATATAATTATACAATGTGTGGTAGATGCATAGCATGACACAGCTTTCACTGAACACAAGGTTAGGTACACTGATTAATCTTCAAGGAATTGAGGGCACAAAGTTGAGGAAGGTTAGAAATGGAGGGTTTCCAAAGCAGTTATATTACAAGGTGTTCAAATGCTTATGAAAATTCCTTAATTTTTCCACAATGTACTTGCATACTTGCTATCATTGTATACAAATGATATTGCTATTTTGTTTTCAAGCTCTAAGTAGCCTCTTTTTATTCCAGTGGCACGTCTTTCCAGCAATTAGAGCATTTCCATTTCCTTTCCATGACTCCACAGCAGCCTGCAGGACAGGACAGAAACCAAATCCTTGTTGTTTTCTGTACTCAGCAGCCAGCAGTAAATTCGTGTAAGAGTGCTACCACAACAGCAGGTATCAAAACTGAGTCTACTCATAATTGCATTTTCTCTCCAAATCGGTACTGTAACTTCATCTTCTGGAATAGTTTATCTAGTACTGATGGAGTTATTTGTTTTCTTCTTTTTCACATATAAAGAAAGTTCATATAAGGGCATTTATACCTCCATTCAATTTTATACTGATATCACTAATGTGTTTTTCACTTGAACGGATATAGGCTTCAAAATTTAGGTCTAACTGGTAATGTTAAGTTTTGCAATGAATCAGGACTGGAATTCCTCCTACTAGGCTGTCTTATTTACACATCAAGTCGTAGTTAGATGAATAATTCTGCAGTCTTGGCTGTTCTATGGAAGCATTTCCAACTAAACAGGCTACTAGGTAAAAATTAACATCAGATAGATATTAAAAGCTTTCACACGTGATATTCAATACTGAATTTCTGAAAGAAGAGGGATTTCAAGGTAAGCTGTATCCAGTAAAATGGTGGAAGGCTTACATACAAGAAATTTCCTAATGAATGCACTAAAGGAACACTACTTCTCTTAAAACATGCACCAGTTAGTTACCCACGCAGTTTTTCACAGTGCTGAGACTTATGGGAGTATAAAGTAGACAAGGATCAATTCAAGTTTAGAACATAAATAACTGGCTTAGAAGCAGCACACCTTTTCTCGCACAAAAAAAAAAGAAAGAGAAATAGCAAGTTAATGGGACACATTCATTTTTCTTTTTGCACTGAATAAAATGTAATAACAATGAAATAGTGCATAATGAAAAAAGGAGAACAAATAAAACTTATCCCCTGGTGCTAAGCATTCTTTTCCCTATTGGTAGGAGATAAAAAATAGAATGCCTCTGACTGCAATTATGACTAGCTCCATGAACAGTATGCCTGCGTAAAGTTAATGTCCACAATGTCCTTATGGTATGTCTCGCACGAACAGGCATTGTACAGAATTCATAAGGAAATGTTTGAACAGGTTTTTTTATCATCTTATTGACCACAGAAAGAGCAAAGTTCCTAGTACAGAATATCTTCAGGATCTTCTGAAAAACTACACCAAAACTCATTGGCCTGGACGTGATTTTAAAACATTATCTATAAGGATCTACTGACTCCCTTCCTGCTTTATGCTGGCGATCAAAATGTTCCCAATAAGGACATGGTGACCACACATGAGAACTGAATATTGTATTCCTTCCTATCCAGAACATGATTGACTCTTCACAAATACACTGAAAGTTCAAAGTGAAGTCAAAGTCAAGGGAGCTGTGCCATCTTATATCAGAAGTGGATTTAAATAATTACTCTCTTGCCTGTTTTTTGCTGGAGTGCCGAGAATTGCCTTGAGACAGCCTAGCTTACAAGGCTCTGGTGAGATCTATGTTATCATTAAATGACTATATGCATATATAATCTAGGGCGTATTGCCAATTTTTCTTGTTATTTCCAACTGTTACTTAAATACACAAATCGTTCCTAAAATCATTGCTGCTGCCTATTTAAAACCCAGTTGTGTTCCATTTTAAAAAAATATTTCTTTTTTACAGAGTATTTTTCAAATAATTGTCTTCTTATAAACCACATACACTGTTGACAAGCCATGAATTATTATTTTGGGTTTAACTGAGATTTGTAAATAATTCACTTCAAAAGAGCTATTCTACTTTGTTGACAACAGAGTTAATTGTCAACAAAGATGGAAATGTGCAAACAGGGACAGCATATTGAAAAACAGACTGCAAACACAGAGGGAAAGACAGACTTAGATCACAGGAAACAAAATGTGTTTGCAGAATAAATTGCTTGTAAACAAACATGATTTTAAAGAAAGAACAAAACAAACAAAAAAACCTCAAATGCCACAAACTTGTTTATAGTTCTATACACATAGCATATGACAAAATAATCTTCAGTATTAAAATGGCATTAGGGTGACCAGAAAATCTTTGGGAGATTAAGAATTAGTCCAAGTAGACTACCTGAATAAATCTAATAGGCTCTGATTGTTAATAAGATGCTGCAGAGAGCTGACTTGACCTAAGGAAATACACAACCAAAACAAATAAATTCAAATGTAAAGAAAAGTTGGAATCTTAATAGGATCCCATGGCTGTATTTTACTGATGTGCACATTCTTATGGCTCTGCTTTGTTACCATTAAGTTTCATACCTCTAACACAGTTTGTCAGACAAATATTCCTCCTCTGAGAGCTGTAAACACCAGCCTTCCTGAGTGATAGCAACTATGAAAAGTATTTGAACTGAAGCGGTCACAGCAGTTAATACAGAATGGGCAAGTCGTTTCATCCATGGTGTGTTGAAATGCAGAAGATAATTCATTAGGGTGATTCCCTCTGCTTATTCAGACATGCACCGTTCTCATCCATCACTTGTATAGGATTCAATAACAGTACAATAGAAACAAAAGCCCTTGTCAAGGTGGCATGGAATTCTTGTCTAATACCCAACTAACAGGAATGAACAAGGTCAAAACAGAAACTAATTTGGCATGCCGATTTGAAAAGTGGCAGCGTGCTCCCAGGTTTGAAAGTCTTTGTGCCTGTATATGGATGTATGCACCCACGTGAAACCCCTTGAATAATGTGTGTTCTTTATGCTCGTATTAAAAAGGCATGCTGTCAATTCAGCTTTAAGGCTGGAAAACGGTGCTCTGTTCCACTTTGTCGGTCTAAGGATGGGTTGTTCCTGTCAGCAGTTCTAGTCAGGAGGAATGAAGTATGTATCTGTGCTATATACAGTAACTGCATCCAAATGAGACTCCCTCACCTGAATACCTGACAATTGCTTTGGCTGTTGTCATCTACTGCTGCTACATCCAAATCTATCACACTTTATGTAAAAGTGAAGAGGTCGCCATAGCAACTTAGTGTTCCTAAACTCAATAAGAAGGAGCAAAACATACCTCACTTTGTCTTTATAGTATTTTATTTGCTTTTTCATTTCTTGACTTGCTAAGGGAAACACTGTCCATTAGACACGAGTATAAATAGAAAACATTTGGTACCAAATTTCTTTTTTTTCCTTTGTTAAACTAGGAAATTTTTCTTTTTCATCTTTCTACTATCCTAGAATTTAACATATGTTTATAGTATAAATACATATGTGTGTTATAATATTTTGATAAAGACAATGAAGAAAGGAAGCTAGGAAAACTTCTTGCCAAAGGATATCAGTAGGTCATTTTTATTCAGTAAAAAGATTAGACATTTAAAAATAGGGCTTCCAAAAGTATTTAAAAGTATTATATACCCTTCTCTGATTGAAATCAATTCCTTCAGGGTCTTTGGAAAATTTCAGGCAAAATGAGTAACATAAATATAGATGGACAGGTATTTTTCCCTGCAGAGAAATTAAGATATCAGGAATAAAACATCAAGTTTTAGGGCACAAAGTAGCTGATAACTGATTGAAATAGAATAAGGTTCTCCTTTCATGAACATAAGTACTCTCTTCGTTCCCATTATGTGTGATACACACAAAAAAAGAGATTTCTTTAATTAATAAGCATACTAGTTGCAAGTATATCCAAGTCACTTAATTCTTACATTACACTGATTTTTGGTTAGAATTGGGCAACATTGTCAAAAATACCTTTGGAGATTATGTTTCTCTCTCCTTTAGACTGCACATGGCAGTTAGACGTAGTACCTGTATTTGACTTTTGAAAGCCTCTGTGTCAGTAAGTGAAACTGCAGGGTACAATGAAAATGCTTTCAACTAAGATCAGTACCCATGTAAGTGTTCATATGCCTCCAAGTTATCCTCATACTAATAATGGTTTGTGTTTTCTGAACGTATCCATTCACTGTGGTTTTGGCAAAAGCGTTTTTTTCAAGGAAGTCCCTTTCTTTCAATTGATGTTTAACACACTGTTTTAATAAATTGGTATCAGCTGGATTAAATTTTTACACTTTTTAGATGGTTGAGCTTTAGCTTTCGTGTTTGTACTTAAATAAATAAATTGAGATTGTGTATTCCATGTCTTTTGCTTTTATAAGCATGTCATTGCATAATTGCATAGGACTGCACACTCATATTTTGACTGAGAACTTTCTTAACTCATGATTATTTTCTGTACATTCCTGATTAAACAAGTTCAGTGGATCTTCCTGTGTAAATATTCACTTGATTTAAAATATTTTGACTCCCTACTAATAAAACAATAAATATACCATAGTAATTCTAATGATAAATACCTTATTTATGCATCTGAAAGCTATGAAATTTAAGAAGGCTTTCAGAAGAGTTTTATGGTCATCTATGCAGGCCAGTAATATAGCACAGACACTTGTGGCTGTAGACATAAATATTGCATTTGGTGTCAGTAAGGTCATGAATTTCTCTGCTGCATCACAAATACTACTGATCACTTGGAAAGTTTTCAAAGAAACAGGAAACATTTCTAAGACTGCACAGTTATGCAGCCTTTCTATTTTCACAGTATAAATTGTTGAAAGGAAAAGAAAAAAAGGTTAAGTAGAAGGAACATGTTCTCTATATTTATTCCATTAAGAAAAGCAAGGAAATACTTGATACTTCATATAAACTATGATTCTGTGTTGTATACAGTATAGAATGAATTTTAGCTACAACTAATTTCAAAATACAGGAAAAATAGGGTCAGCCTTTGAATACCATCAGTTTGAATTAGCCTGGCAGAAGCAGTACTACAGTAAATTAAAGAGGAATTGCATGAAATATTGAATAGATTTTGAACATGGTATGAAAAAATATTATTTTATTTATGAAATTTATTAATTAATTCATTAAGAAATCACTTATGGGCCTGACTACAAGGCCAGATGAAGCTGCGAGGCTAGCTAAAACTTCTTTGCCTGACTGAGGGTATCTGCATCACTAGGCTGTTCCAGTGTAAAGATAGATGATAGATAAATGATAGATAGATAGATAGATAGATAGATAGATAGATAGATAGATAGACAGATAGATAGATAGATAGATAGATAGATAGATAGATAGATAGATAGATAGATAGATAGACAGAGCTGCTGCTGGTCTGTACTTTTTCTTTCTGTCCTAGTGAGAAGTTAATAGATAGACAAAGATGAGGTCTCTGCCCTAATCTGGTGACCAGTTGATTGAACAAAGTTTAGTTCTGCCCAACTCCAGCACTGTAGAATGTCAGTAATGCCACCAAAGAGCACCTCCTTTTCCCCAGGCAGCTTGGTGACGACCATGTCATACTCTTGGGAAGAGAGAAGTAGCAATGGAGGATAAAAGGTTGCATTCCCAGAGGACTCTTTGCTCTATGTTGGAGCCTATGGGTGAACCATGGTTGGAACTAGGTGTCACAAATTGAATGTATGGCTATTTTAATTTGCATATTTTTTTTGTCCTGACACTAATACTTAGTCAGCAGCAAAGAGGTGGTGTGGGAGTAAGATATGGACCAAGTCAAAGGTTATAACATTTGATTTCCTTCTTGAACTGCAACTAAACTTTTGGAACTGTAACAGCTGGTATTTTGTGTCTGAAGTGGCACAGATTACATGGTATCAGGCACAATGATTAGACTCAGTGAGACTGGGTAATAAGTCAATTTACAGGTGCAATGCAGATAGCAATATGGAGGGTTTTGACAGATATATCCAAGAAGATTGCATTACACATTGTTATCTAGTGCAGAGCACTTGGAGACTGTAAATGCAGTTACGGTTAAAAAGTTGCTGGTGTATTTAACATATGAAAGCCAAATTTAAATCCTGACATTTTCAGCCTTTGCTGTAAGTAGAAAATATTTTGATATGTGTTCCCAGATGGTTTGCACAATTTAGATATAATGCATATGTGGAGATTTGCAAGGAATTTGTATTCACCTGAAATGTCTATTTCCTTCTTGTGTCAAATTTGTAGTAATTACAAAAAATTGGGCTAATCATAATCAGCTATATGAAATATCACTCAATATTGGGAAGAAAAGTGAAAATTTATGATGATAAAATTATTTCCAATTATGCTATATGGTATATATAAATAGTAATTTCTATATAGTGTTGCACATTAAAATTTCTTAACAAAAGAAACTGAGTAACAATAGATATGATAATATTTTGAAGACTAGCAGGAAATAGCAACAATTACAAAAATTCTTTCAATGGTTCTCATGTTTATGGAAACAGTGGAATGTTCCTGTGAAAAATCTGACACCTATCTTTTAAAACTAGTAACAGAAATCATACATACACAACAATTGTCTTATTTAGCAAATACTAGGCTTATTTACAAGTAAGTTTAATACTAACAGTGGATAACTTTTAATATTGACTTTCTTGCAGTCAAAGACTTATTTCCCTTTCCCTTATGGACATATCTCTAAGTTACTTCTTTTCTTATGTCTGCCCAAAATTTTCTTTTATTTATCTAGTATGGATTCTTGCTCAGAAATTTCTTCTATCTACTCAAAGAATTTAGGAGAAAATCAATTGGAA
Source organism: Pipra filicauda (assembly GCF_003945595.2). Lineage (NCBI taxonomy): Eukaryota > Metazoa > Chordata > Aves > Passeriformes > Pipridae > Pipra > Pipra filicauda. The sequence goes on along the minus strand of NW_024104776.1, from coordinate 3,209,808 downwards.
AACATTACTCTGGAAACCCATTTTCTGCATAAATTTGGATGTGGCTTTGTAGTTAAGATACATTTCTGATTGGAATGGGCTGACTTCTACAAGAGCATAAAAATATAGACAGAGGTCGTAGGTCAGTCTGTAAAGTCAGCATTCTGACTGAGAATGGTGTGAAGATTCCTTGTGATGTGAGGAACCTTTAAGTGATGGGGAAGTTGTTTCTATCTAAAATTGTCACTTACGTATTTTTAGGAAGGAGCAAAGAGGTCAGGAAGGTAAAAAACATGTCTCTTTATCTTTTCTGTCTATCTACAGCATATTAAATCAGCTCCAGTGTTTCTGTTCAGATTTCTAACCTGGTTCAATTCTCTGCAACTGAATAAAAGTTTCTATATCTTATGTACTAGAAAGTAAGGAGGCCATTAGTCTAGTTTACAGCCCTAGTTTTCTGTGAGGTACTTATAAAGCTAGAGGCAGCTGGAAAAAAATCACAGAACCCTTAGGATGCTACTGATGTTATATTTCAGAATAATAAAATTAGAAAGTTTTGTTGGACAAAAACATTTGGGAACATTTCATTACTACCCCAACCATTAATCTACACTATCTAATTTAAACTCTTATGAGTATGTGAAGGTAAAGAACGAGTCGAGTTATATTACAGTCAGGGTTGTGTAGCAGATTCTTAATAGTATTGGGTCACAGAAAATAAACTGATACTGCTGTAAAAATAAAGCCTTTATTCATATGCAAGGAATATAGTGATGTTTATCCTAAATTTGCTTCAATTTATAAAGGCCATATATAAGAAATATGCTTATTTCTCAATTTGAATAGCAACTAAGATGTCAGTGGTTTGGTGTTTTCGCCCTGAAAGTTCTAACTTCTCCAAGCAAATTCTTAGTGGAAATAGGGGAAGAGAGGGAAGAAGAATGAAATCTCATTTCTTTTACAGTGTGGTTCCAAATGTTATTTGTTGATTGACCTCATCCCATTAAAAGTGTGAAAATATTTATGAATAAAAAGCAAATGACCAGAAATAAGGTAACTATCTCCTGTCGTGGTCCCAAACTATGCGATAAAGCAAATCTTCAGCAATGTAATTTGCGTATTATCACACTTTTTGCTTCTCATATGGCATATTATGGACCATAGTCTTTGTCAATGTTTTGTTCTAGCCAAAGTAAATTATGATGTTTCATTTTAAATATCAAGTTTTCCTAGGTGTCCCACCAAGCTTCAATCTAACCTGTAGACCTTGATGGTGAATTTCATGGCTCAGTTATACAGTTTATATAGGAATATCTTCCATTTTCAGTTTGACATTTGTTGCCTTACATGTTCAAGTCAGGTTAATGTCCAGTTATCCCACTGTGTTACTTCCCTCATTTATCCTCTGATGTATTACTAAAAATTCACCACTTTTTACACTGGTAGCTGGGTTTCTTTTCCAAAAGTTCTGGAGTTTCCTGGGGTTAATAAGGACTAGATCAGATAGGTGCTTCTACTTGGGTTCCTCTAGAAGAAGGAAGGGATGGTTATTATATTCTAACTTAAGTTGGAGAGTGACAGGACTGTCCCAGTATTAAGGATTCCGGTCTGGAATAAAAAGGTAAATAATCAAAAACCTGACAGATTTGGAGTGTAAACTTGAACCTGTTGTTTTCAGATAGAGTTTTCAGACTTGTGCGGTCTGTTTGTGTACTTATTTTTAGTTTTAATTGTGGGCAATTAAATTCAAGTAATTCAAGTTGCAATTAAACTAAAATATAGGTAAATTTCTCAAGTTCACCTTTTTCCATTTCCATTAGTTTTTCTTCAAAAAAAAGAAGGGTCTTAATTTTGACAGTTGTGAAGTTTATCATGCCTGCAATATTACATACTAAAAAATCCTAGCTTATTCCTGCTTATATTATTGCATATTTGTTTCTTCACATTGACTCACTATAGACTAAATTTCATCTTCAAATATGTGTGCCAAAACCATGAATTTTCTACTTGCTTTGTTTGCAATTAACGTAAAAGGTCTTCATCAGAAAAGCTGAAAGTTTTCTCGCTGAAATAAATGAAGACATGAAGACAAAGACATGCACTATTATATTAAAGAAAATAACTATAAGAGATGGAATATTCTATTGTTTAAAGAACAATGAAAATAAAAAGAAATATTTTTATAATTACAGAAGTAACTGTAGAAAGTAAACAAGTATCTTGTATGTGTCTCTTGGTATGTGATAGCTTGTACTTAGGAAAGGATACACGACTAAGTGGTATATGATTGACTGTGGAATTTCAACTTTATATCAATTGATATGTAGGCAGTAAGTATATCCACTGTCTTCACCCAATACCACTCTTGAACTTCCAGTCCACAAAAATAGGATATCAGTATGAAAAAAAATATTGGTTGATTGCTTTAAAAACATTTCCCAGTTGTAAGATGATAAAAGTGTGGAGATCCTAAGAGACCCATTTGGTCTGCATAGAAATAAAAGGTCAATTAGTGCATTGAACAATTTAATATAGATTGATTGCAAATGGAGTCTGAGTGTTCAGTGACACTATTGTGCCCCAGATCATAAAACTTGCATAAATTAACTAGAAATTGGGCACAATTGGATGTTTAGCTAAAAGGTCTCTTTGAATAGTTAGTTGAAAATAACTATACACCAGAGATTACTCATTTTCCATCTCAGAGATGGCAAAAGTAACATGCTACACGGAGAAAATTGAGCACTGACCTATCTCATACATTTCTACAAGCAAGATCTTATTTTTAAGCACTTAAGTTCTGTTGATTTATGGTGAAATAGATTAAGATAAATTGGAAGAAATTGATCTATTCATAAAATCTGAAGTTGTCTTCCTTTAACTTCCAGAGAGAGACTGCTGTGTATCTCTTCTCACTGTTGTGAAAATTAAGAGATAGATTGTAATTACTGACATAAAAGAGGCAAAGAGAGTGTAATTGAAAAAGAAATTCATACATGTGTTAAGGGTAGCCGAAATTAATTGAATTTGCAAAATAACGTCAAACTTTTTAAAATATGCTTTATATATTTCACAGAGAGCTCTACATCTTTCTTTGCCTTTGCCAAACAGATCTATACCATAGCCCTTTTTTTTTTTTTCTTTCAGACAGAGCAAGAGAACAGCCTCAGAACATAATTAATAACGCAGGTTTAAGTAGACTTCCAAGCATTAGGGTTGCTTTGCAGGTCATCTACATTTTCAGCACAAATAAATTTCTTCCAACACTCAAAAAATATTCTACAGTGCAAAAAGGACATGGATTACTAGGAGAAGTAATAAACAGAGCGATTTTATATTCTCAAACAGGAGAAATATCATAGTCAACTACAAATATCTTTTGATTGAGACCCAATTGATTTTTAAGTAAGTCTTTGGTGCATGACAGAATCTCAATGTGAATGGAATTCCCTCTTGCATTGAAACAAGCCTTGATCAAATCAGGTCTTTTTCTTATATGAGTAAATGATATGTCTGGCGAAGAGGTCCAGTATACCAAAGCAGGGCTCCTCTGATTATGGCCAAACAGAAGAATCAGAAACTCAGTTTGTTTTCTTCAGAAGAAATAACTCTGTAAGGAGAAGTTGAAGTTGTAACTGCAATTTGAAAATTTTTATTCAACTTAAAGCACAAGGCACTTATTTTAGATTTTGGGGTTTTAAGCTTTTTTTAAAATTTTTTTTAACTTTTTTTTTTTAATTTGTCTAGACAGATAAATTTTGTGACTGCAAAAGAAAGGCCACCCCCATAAAAAAACCTATCCGATTTAAAAATGAGGAAGTGTTTTGGTATTGTCCCTTTTAATTTTGTCCAATGACTTTCCAGATTTTAAAAGTTTGGAAATATTTCCAGTTTTGTCAGAACTCAAGTTTTTTAAAATTTATTATTTAACAGAAAAGCTTGTTCTCCTCTTCCCAGTGTCGAGTTTCCCTCTTGCAAAGGTCAAATAATTAATGCTACCAGTCCTACCTTATTAAATCTCATAATTAATTAAATGTTGTGGATATACACTCTGACATGACAAACAACTGCAGAAAAAGACAAAATGAAGTTTGCTATGTCACAATACAATAGGTCGCTTTACCAGCATAGTTTAGTGTTGTGGGTTCAGCAGGGTGGAAGAGCTTATCTCTTCTGTAAAAATACCCATTCTGTTAAAATGACAATTTTGAGAACAGTCAATAACTCTCGACTTATTTTCTTACTATACAAGAAGTCTCATTACAATGAATGGTCCAGAAAACTTTCTGTCCTAACTCCTTCATGGGACAAAAATGTCATACAGTGAATTGTAGCTGAGAAGAGAATCACTCCGTTCTATGGCAAATGAAAATTAAGTCGTTGTTGCTGTTGGAAGTCCAGTGATCAATTTCAGCCAGAATTATACAGTGTAGAGAGAAAAATTAATTTCCAAACGTTCCCATTGCTTAGAAGTTTCCATGGATTCCAGAAACTTTTAGTGGAATCAAAAAAAAGAAACTAGATGGGGTACAGGTGACCATGGTGATAGACTGAGAAATTAGCTTCTTTGCTAAAAACCATGTACCTCAGAGGGAAAAATATCTCAGATTTGTAAAATCAAATTCTTTTCAAATTTCCAGGTGCTTTCAGAGCTCAGTTATGATTTTCTTAGCAGTCTGATTTTCTTCTAGGTCATATGAAGCCAGGTCTTGCAATTGGAGATGTAAAATCCTGAAATGCAAATAAATATAGCACACTGACATAGTAAAGCAATTCTTTTTACCTTTAAAGTTACATGTTCTGTAATGTGGCCTATTTATGCATTTACTTAAGTGAAATTTAAAAGGAATATAAGATTGATCCTCATATCTGAAAGTTAATTCAAAATCACAGGGCATTATCATTAAACCCTGTTCTTTTTAAAAATGTCCAAATAAACTGTTACAAGAAGAAGAATTGTAAGAATAAATACATCACAGGCGGCTATTGTGTTTCCATTTATTGCCTTTAAAAGTATGATTGAACCTTACATTGCATTGGCCTCATTTTCTCATCCTTTTCATTCTAAAATTTTGTAAATAAAGGAGGCTGTTATAGAAATATACTAGTTCTTTACCCACAATATCAGTTTTCATAGCATTATCTTGTTGACAAAATAATTTAACCTATGTTTTTATCTGATCTGCTAGTCTAGGATATTCTCACAGGAGACTACAAACCAGCTGGAAAAAATGTTCCCACAGTGTATTTGTACAACTGGACATGACCCACTAGGCAAATTGGTGACTGATTTAATATTTCTCTGAATACCTCAATGACATCATAATGAAACCATAATAAGTAGATACCATCCCCTCCTTTTTTTTACAAGTTTATAGATGTTGTAAGTTCACCATCCCTCCTTTCACCGTTCACCACTTAAGCAGTGCATTGTCTGTACTGTGGAGTCCTAGATCAGTCGTCACTCAAAAGGCACATTAAGAAATCACACTTTGTTTAATCCCTATATACTCTTTCTAGATTATAGTGGGTTTGTAACCCTCCTTGGGAGGGAAATGGAACTAGGATAGGTCACCTGATATATATTTTACCAATAAGCTATTCCATACGATGTTACATCAGCTCAGATATAAAGGGACGAGAAAGAAACATGTGAAGGACCAGGAATCAGAATGGGAACAATTTCAGAAGTGGAAAAAGGTGTACAGCAATTGAAAAGACTTTATGATACAGACTTTACAGTTATTATGTATATACACATTGTATGCTTCCCCAGAATTTGTATCTCCCAGGCATGCCCAGGCTTGTCCACTTCCCTGCTTTCCTGCGGATTGGTTGGAGAAGCTGCAGAGAGGAGGCAGCCTCCATTCGCCCTTTCCTTTCCCGGTTCCTCCCACATTCCTCCCTCTTTTACCTGTGTCCCTATCCTGATTTGTTCCCCTGTTTGTCTGTCTCATGCTTCACCCCATATTCTGGCCCTTTCCCCGCCTGAACTGATAAAAAATCCTGTGCATGCCTCAATAAAGTATTCCATCTGCACCCTACCTTGTCTCCCAAACCCATCTGTGCTGTGTCATGGCCCCATCCCCCCTCGGACCATGGCATAAACAACTTCCTTCTTCTCTTCCAGGACAGTTGCACGGGATAGATGGCTGGTTTTGGAGGAGGAAAACACCTTTAGTGGGAAGTAGTCTTTACTGTTAATTTTCTGTGTGTGTATAGTGCTTATAGTTCTCTTTTTCTTCTCTGTGTAAATATAAAACCTCCTTTCTCAGCAGTTTTGGTTTGGCAAGATTTTTTCCTTCCCCCCTTCCCTTCTTCTTCTCCCTCTGGTGGGTGTTGAACGGAGTCTCAGTGGACACTGGGCGTTCAGCCAAAGTAAATGATAACATAGATTTATTACATACATAATACTTTTCAAAATAGAAGTGCTTCATGGTACTTACATACTGAAATATTTGTTGTGTTTGGGGTTTTTGTTGTGGCTTTTTTCCTAATAGGTATCATTGTAGCTCAAAATACAAAGTATTCATAATTGTCCGGAGTACATGCTGTAAGATTTACATTCACTCCAAGGTGATGATTTTTATCTATATTTATGACATTATTAGATTCTGGGAAGATAAATCAATTTACAGTGGGCAAAACTGGGAAGTTCAAGTTATTAATCAGTAGACATACACAACGAGTGGCTGTTAGCAATCAATTGAAGAGCAAATGTTTAATTTCTGAGGTTTTTCTCCTCTGTGTAGCACAGATTAGCTATGTTGTTTCCCAAAGCTCTCTGAAAGGCAAATTTGCCTTTAACTGTCTTATTATGAATATGAAACACTGTAGCTTGCTGGCAGGTCACAATTTTTCAAGATCAACATTGAACTGTATGTATGTGTGTGTTTCTTTTAATCATCTATTTCTTTTAATCTTCTTGATCACAGTGATTCTGCAATGGGAAGAAATAATCTCATCATTTTTCAGGAACATCACACAGAGTTCTTTAGAAAGGCACTGTTATGTGTATCTGCTTTTTACTTTAGGCAACTTCAAAACAGTTTTTTATAGAATGCAAATTATCTCCTTTTTCATAATTAACAATGGCCCTTTCTTTTCTAATTTCTTTTTGTCTTGTCATTCACTGAAGCACTAAAAGTAACACAAGGTTCATGCTGGCTTATTAAGTGGGACTTCTTGTCACATAATAGTATATATGTAAATTTCTGAAAGATATGAACCTAATAATTCATCTTATATATTCATCATATATATGTAATGAGGAGATATATATTCTTCTTTATATCTTTGCAGCCTTCTTTACATTCTAAGAAGAAAGACAACAAAGTCTATTTCAAGCTATAGCAAAATCACTAATTGCAAAAGATTTAATTAGTTCAGTTTATGGTGCACAAATTGCCTGCTTTGGAGGAGTTTTTTAGGTCAAGAAGATTTAAAGGTGGTGTAAACGTTTGTAGTGATAAAATAGTGTAAGTTGTGTTGAAGATCCAATATCTGGTTTTGAATATTCACACGTGCAAGTAGAACAGTGAATGTTACACTGAATTCAAATTAATCTGGGGTTAGCCAAGTTACTTAATTTTCTCCTAAGAAAAGGAGATCCATATAAAAACATTTGGAAATATTAATGCTCATACACAATAAAATTGATATTTTTGTTACCAAATAATTTTTTAACAAAGACAGAGATCTTAACTTGTACACAGAGGGGGAACTGTGATATGTATACAAAATCTGTATGACGGCCATAAAATGCACAGAGATTTTCCTACCTCTTTTTATTGTCAGAGAGATGCAAAAAGATTGGCATGCAGAAGAAATTCTGCCTTACAAAAGTATCTACAAGTTAACATAACAAAGAATTCTTAATAAGTTGTTCAGATTCCTTGCATTAGAAGATTATCACCTCATGGCTTTGGAGAAATTTCTATTGAAAGAAAAAGCTACTATTAAAATTATTTTTTGTACGTGTTGGTGTGTTAAACTGTATTTCATTTTCTTTCACTCTTCTGATCTGTACTAAGAGAAATTGCAGAGATATGTTTTAGGCCTCTCTTGTAGTTTTCAAGTCATCACCTTTGAACCTGTCCTTCCTCTGACACAAACTCCAGGAGTCAATTTTTACAAAACTTCTGATAGGAAAACCTCTAAGCACAATTTGAGGACAATCCCTATTCAAATAACAGCTGAGAAAATACAGATTCCCTAAGTCCTCCAGTTTAGAGAACAGCTTGAAAAAGCAAATATGAATGAAACTTGGCACAGGAAAGCATTTTGGCTTAAACAGGCCAATGAAGGTTTGCTATGCAGCCAGCATGAAAGCTGTACTTAGCTAACAGGAATAGTAAAGAACTTAGTACTGTGTACATTCATTTTCAGTTTGTCTTAACAATCCAAATTCATAGGTAATTTTTCCCCTTCATTTTTTGAAGCCATAAAGAGAAACAGTGCAATGTGCATAAAATTAATCCATAGTCAATTGAAATCAATCATAATGTAAAGAGATAATATGTGGAAATGGGCTTAATAATAAATAAAATATGTCTTATTTGAAAATTAACATTTTAGATGTATTTATATATCTACAAAGCTGATTGGAAAGGTCAAAACCAACAACTTAAAAAAGATGAAGACCCAGAACTCCTGTGCAGCTCCACAAGACTAGCTGAAGCTGAGTACCAATCACAGCTGTGAGAGAAAACTAGGGTCTTAGAAATTTTGTATTGTAAGAACATCTCTCAGGCATATTTACATCTCCATTTTTGTCCAGTAGTTGTCCAGGTGTCAAAGCTATCACCAGATCATTAATAAACTCTGTTGACACTGTTGGCAAGAACAAGAGGGGTAAGATGTCTTCAGTATTTCATGCAGACCACACTGGCACAGTATCAGTACTGTATTCTCAATGAAATTGTTTAGCTGAAAACAAGTATCTAAACATATTTAAGTCATCTGTTAATGAACAGGTGGATATTTTTATGCACAAATGGTGTGTAAACGCACAGCTGCATCAAATGAAATCTACAGCCATGCCCATTAATATTGCCTGATTTAAGTGAAAAAAAACAACAAACAGTCACAGAGAAACAGGAGAAATCCCTGGGAAGATAAAGATTTGCAAATTCCACTTGAAGCTTGTGATTGCAGGGGAAACTGTTATAGCATTTCTTAAGACAAAGTTACATGCACTTCATGTATGACTGGTCATCTCCTTCAACTTGAGAAAAGGAAAAAGGTGACGTGTTGAAAAATCTCCTCCTTACTAGTATTATGATTATGAAGTAAATTCCTTTGTACCCAAACCAATGCTTTTTTTCTTGTCCTTGAAAATAACCTTGGTGAGGATAGGCCCTCAAAGAAGGACTCAAACTTTTTGTCAGACGTCCATTGGAACACTGCCTCGTGCAAAAATGTTGTGCGTTGGTTTTGTTTATTAGGATGTTTATTGTCATCCATGTTTAAAATATTTCCTTTGTCAGTGATGTTTTCTTAAAATCTTGAGTTTGATTTCGAGCATATGTAGTGTGATAAGTACAGCCACTGACTTTAACATACAAGAAAAAAATGATGAAAACTGTTTGACTTTGCTCTTTATTTTATAAAAAAAAATATTTTCTTAAGATCAAAATATATACCATCCTTGATGTATTTTAATACTTTGCTTTGAGTTGTCCTTCTCCAGGATTATATTTCTAGTTTGCTATTAAAGTTCTCTAGAAAGGAAATCCACCTTTGGTTTTACACTTGCTTATGCAGGTGGAGAATGGAGTACTTAAGCTCCACTCTTCGACGTCTCCTCTGCTTTTCTTTCTCCCCTACATAATGCCTATTAAATGCTCGTTCCAAAGTGTGAAGCCTTAACATTCATGCCTGACCATAAGGCTCCACTGAACTAGATAATATGAATTATTATAGAAGTAATAATTCCTAAGATAGAGGTGTCTGTGTATGTCAATACACCATTCCAGTGTACCAGTGATTTGGGTGAGTTAGTAAGTGATATGAGCAGCTAAGAGGTGGCCTTGTTAGAAGGGGGAAATTACTGAACAAAAGAAAATGCCTCCTGAAAAATGCTTAATGGGAAAATCTTTACCAGTCTGGAAACTATTAGCTGGGGAACCAAGCCTAGGAATGAAAAAACTCTTTGAAAAGTGCAGCTGACACCCTTGATATATAGCTGGGGTTCCTAGAAAATAGAGGCATCCCGATATACTGCAGATATGCAGAAAAAACCAAGAGACTGTAGCAGCAACTTACCATCTCAGAAGGTATAATCTGACCTAAAAACTTATCTGGAAAAAATTAGAAATCATAACTATCCATTGGCTGTTATAGGTGAAAAAATAAAACTAAACACCATTTATTGACTGGTTGAAGTGATTGTATCATCTTCTGCCTCTATGATATGAAAAGGTCTCGATTTTTATGCAAAATGAAGCCTTTCTCTCTGAGAACTTTCCATGCTGCCCATAACTGTCCTTACATAAAAAGGCTGAACTTCACATAAACTTTCTGTGAGATCAGGGACCGTCACTGGAGATGCCTGACTGATTCTAGACTCAGCAGCATGGAACATGGTTTGTTCATTTTGTCCTTCCACCTTTGGGATAGGTGGGCCCCTCTTTTGAATTGGTTTGTCTTCTCCTCTGGGATGGATAAGTCTCTTCTGAAATCTGCCTAATATGCTTGATACAGGTACTATATATCCATGTAAGCAATCTATCATAAGTATATCTACTGTTCTAATTGTTGATAAATTGCTTCACTAAGTAAGTTCCTAGTAACCTGTTGTACTATGGACCTATCTGGTTGTTGCTGTTATTGGTTGTTGCTATATGATTGATCACTGCCATACTACTTATTGATACTATGATATTGTTTGCTGAAAGTAATTTGTGATAACATGTATATATATAAAACTTATGTGTATATACATATTATTAATATATATATTATTAATCATAGGTATATGTGGTAGTCAGAATATTTATGGTAGTATACTTACTAGTGGAGATTTTTTTGCAATATTTGTGACAATATGCCATAATATAGAGAAATTTAGTGGATAAAAGCCTCCATGTCCTTGTGTATTACAAAATCCAACAATATATTAACACTATAGGTAGTAAAAAAAAATTTTCATTGTTTCCTTTATTTTTAAAGCAGTTTGTGTCAGAAAGAATATTAAATCAGTACTTTGCCTTTTCTTTACCTCTGTAAAAAAGCTTAAGTTTCTACTTGAAAGTGGTTTAAAGAGAATAATATTCAAAATTTCATTTTTTAAAAAATAGTTTCAGAATTCCCTAAGGAATTTTAATTTCTCATCTCATTACTGCTAAATCTATTGTTTTAACCTTTATTTCTTTTTCCCTCTCTCTCACTATACATGTACGAGAGCAATGAGTGTGAGAAGACTAGATTGAGAGAGTTATGATAAGTCATAAAAATAATGTGGAAAAGATCAACATAACTTCCCTTTTCTAATGGACTAGGTGAATGATGGATGAGAAGTATTTTGGGATCATCTTTATCTACTGATGCCTCCCAAAAGGTCTGTTAGAAAAGAAGTGCTGTTACTATTGACTTCTGATTCTTCTAAAGGGAAAAAACTATATATATTTTGATTTTCTAACTTTTTAGCATGAGTTTAGCTACAATTTTCCAGGCTTTTAATGTTGCTTCAACAAGATGTGTTTCCTAGTAAATCCAGGTCATTGTTCTTTTGTCTCACTTTTATTAATCTTTTTAGCATTACCTTTGAAAATCATAGGTACGTTCCTTGTGTCTGTGTTTCTGTGTGTGTAAGTTGTTTACAACATGCTCATCTGAAGAAGATTTTACAGTGGAGTTCCAAACACTTTAAAATAGAGGTTTATAATGGAAAAACTGATAGACCTTTAACTAGATCCACACTACCACTCACCACTTTTTAAAGTAGAAGTAATAGCAATCTACAGACTGTGTCTCAAACAATACCATAAAAATTGAAATACCATGAAATGAATTTTTGTTTATTTACTTTATAGTGTTACAGCAATGATTTGTGAGTTGAATCTGTTTTCCACAAGTTTTAGCAGCTCAAAGATTAACTCTAGTATAGCTTCATCTGTTTATGCATATTTTTAGGTCTGGTTTTCCTGTATCAATATATTTACATGTTATGCACCTGTATGTTAAAGTCTACTTTTCAGATTTTGCTCCTAAAATAACAGTCATTTTATTAAACACAATCAAAGCATTCAGATGTTTTCTTTACAGAAGAATCCCAGAGGTTTAAATCAGATGAGAGTAAAACTATGCGTGTCTTTTAGGTGTTTGCTGTATTGAAAAGTTTTGTGGCTAAATTTAGAGCTAGAGGTAAAAAGAAAGCACAGTAATGATTTCTATTACCTAAATTTCTGTCTACCCAGCTACTACCAGGTGAAGATATGTTAGGTCACTGTTCTTCAAGGGTCCAACAATGCAGGTGCAGCTGGATTGAAAAGATGACAGTAGCACAGGATCCTCTCCCTGCATCCAATCTGATCTGGAGATGGCTTCGAAGGGGAAGCTCTGAGAACTTGCTCAAATTATCAGTTTCCCTGTCTATTTATATGTCACTACTAAAATATTGTCATATATGCCACAACCATGGCATAATGCCTGCTGTAGCTATTCTGCAGTAAGAATTTATTGATACAACTTGTTTACATATAAACTCTCGGGAGAAAAGAGTGTATTTTGAGGAAGGACTCATTTATCGATATTTAACCATCTAAATATCTAGTCCGCTGTAGTCATCTGGGCTCCTGATCTGCCTACTAGAGAAAGAAGATTTTAACAAATTTGTTTAAACAAATTAAACATATCTAACATGCTAAGAGAGGAAAGGAAGATCTGCTTTTAAAGTTGCTTTTGGTATATTTAACATATTTAACTAAGTATAGGTGAGAGGAACTGTGATTATAACTAATACAGAGAGTTCTGCTCATGATTTATAGATCTTTATAAATCTTTATAGATATGGTAATAGTTAAAATATTTTTTAATTATGACTCTTTACTGAATGATGTGACTAAAGGTACAGTTTACTTATGTAATTATATCTGCTACTTAAAAATTTCTGGTTTTGAATCATTGAATATGCATGTCTCCAAGAAAAGATTATTTTTTTTGCAGAGTTGCTAAGCATAATTTGTTTGGGTTTGTTCTTTGACATAAGTTCCATGCAGCAGTTCTTCCTAACATGCATATATATATGTCAATCTTGTAAATAATGCCCATTTCAAATATACAAAGTGAATCTTGTAGTAAGCAATGGAAGTTTTATAAATAGTTGTGAAAATAGACACAAAAGCCTCATCTTGCTGAGGTCACTGAGAACTTTGCAGCAGGTAAAATAATGTATCTAATAATTAGTAATGAGTTGTGTTTCTAATAGTGATGTTTTCATTCTGATAGTATTGACTGTTTCTCTAGGCTAACTACCATCTACATCTGAAAAGTGATTTAATCTGTTCTCGTAAACACCACTGGCTGTACTCTGTCTCAAATGAAAACTGCTTTATTAAATTAAGTAAAAAATTATTTTGCATTTTGAATTCTATTGTTCCTTGAATGAAAAATGGCAACTCTTTTTCTCTGTTCTTGTCTTTTTAAGGTATCAGTGTAACCTGTGGTCATCTCAGAAATACCCTTTCCTGATAATTTGTCTAAGGAAACAGTAAAGCCTTGACATCTGATGATTAGTTGGTGTATTAAAGAGGGTTATTTTTGTACCATAAAATCATATATACCTAAGTAAATGCAGCCTCTGCTACATTAAAACCACCTCATATTGGATATATAGGAAGTGTGCATATGTGTACACACGTGTATGCATGTATATTTATGAATAGTCTCTGCTTTCACAGGCAAAAAAAAATAACTGTACAAATTTAATTCAAGGTATGTACTGAAGATACAGCAAACCACTCTCCATTTGTCTCAGAAGAAAAGTAAGAGGGTAGAAAAGAAGCAGAACTGTTTGTTTTATTAGCAGTATTGCGTTTTTTCTCTGAAATGAGAAGCGTTTTAAAATAATGACTATTTTCCACTCATAAGAAACCTGTTGCAGAGTCTGATTTATTGATGGTCTAAGGGAATTATAAATTTAAAGAGTTATAAATAGCACTCACAGGATTTTCTTACGCAAAGTTAAAGTTGCTGTGCTTTTTGAATGATAAATAAACATTTCTATAAAGTGCTGCAGAAATTAATTTAAAAAAGATGATTTTGTATAGTTATGGAAATGCTCTATTTTGATCTCATGATTCTAGAAGACTAAAAGGAAAAAATAATTCTATGATTGCATATAGTAGTTAAATTCATTCATTGGCAGAAGATATCCATTTTAACCTATTTTAAAATAAGAAATCTTTGAAAGAATTTATTGAAATTTACTTAATACAATTAATTTATTACTGGTATTTTCCTAAGGACTAATAATAAATTGTTCTTCTTTGAAGCATGATAACAGCACAGGGTAAGAGAAATAGCAATATTCATTTAAAATGTTTTATTGTTTTTTTCTTTTTATTTTTTTTTTAATTCTCTTTCATAATCTTGTCTTATTTGGCATCCTTTTATTTTAACTTTTTAAAGTTTTATGTTTTACCTTTTTGTTCCAAAAAAGCTTTACAACCATAAAGACTTGATAATATTAATAACCTTGAATTTTATGAATTTATCTTTTCTTAAGGAATAGAGTTCTTTAGAACTACTGAACTATTAAATGCATAGTCTCTCTCACAATTAATTTCTATCTCTAATACATCTGCTGCTTCCTGATTTCTTATCAAGCTACAAATTTCATGGTTTGTTCATGAACTTTCTATGGAGATTAAATAATTTAATTCTTTTAAAACAAGTAGCACAAGTTAGAAATCTTTGCAAAAATCAACTATACATTTATTTTTCTATCCACCTGTTCATATTTTTTTTTATGAAGGCCATTAATATTTGTTGTTTCTGTGTGCTTGTTTTTTGGGGTTTGTTTGTTTGCTTGTTTGTTAGTTGTGATTAGTAGAGGACAAATTATCTTTTTCTTTTAAAATTAAATTTGTCTAAAACTTTTAGTATGAGAAATATACATATATATATGCATGTATGTATATATATACACTTTTTTATTAAGTACTTCAGAAATAGAAGTCAAGTCAAAGTAGAAACGCAAGTAGGTTAAGAACAGCACAGCGTGAAATAGAGATGCATATACATATACATATTCATTTCAATTTTTGGAAAGGCAGACAATCGAAAATATCCAAAATTTGTATTATAAAACATTCATTACCATCATCATCAAAAATAACTTCTAAGGTTTTGCTTGGGTTCTCTGAGAGTTTTGCTTGACTTCACTGTTGAAATTAGGCTAGAAATATGTTTTATGTAAATACATCATTAGGGAGAACTCTGTGATTATACAGAACAGATGAAAACTTACACTGCACTGTACAGTATCAAAGTAATGTCTCTCTGACCACAGACTATATGTGGTAGTAGAGGACATAAATATGAACTTTGGCTTGGGTGGCAGGAGAGGTCAAAGATTAGGTATGTAGGCCATTAGTGTTTAATGTCAAGTTTTGAACATCATTATCCTACTGTGAATTCTGTTCTTGCTTTCTGATGAAAGAATTTCTGTATTGTAATCAGAATCAATCTGTAATTGATTCATACTATTTGCATTACTTCTTTCCGGTGATTGGTTTCTACTATTTAGCACCATTTTTTAATATTCAATATTATTTCCCACTTAATTTTTACATTATTTTAAGCTCTGTCTTATTCTGAATTCCAAATCTGTAGAGTGTATTCTTTAAACTCATTTTTGATAGATTTTATCCTATCTTAGGCATCTAAAATTTGGATAAACAGTTAAGGGTGAGCAAGACATTTAAGGCTGACTCTATGTATACTTGTGTTCCTTTTCATTTACTGTAAAGGTATCCTAGGATAACTACTTTAGATATTGAAGTGGGTTTCTGTGGTTGGGTTTTGGTAGCTGGGGGGCTACAGGGGTGACTTCAGTCAGAAGCTGTTAGAAGCTTCCCCTGTCCCGTGGAGCCAATGCCAGCCGGCTCCAGGCCAGACTTCCTGCTGCTGGCCAAGGCCAAGCCAATCAGGAGTAATAGTAACGCCTCTGTGATAACATATTTAAGAACAGAAAGTTGTGGCGCAGGAAGAATTCCAGTCGGGGAAGAGCGGAGTGAGAACGTGGGAACAACAAGGTAGACACCAAGGTCAGTGCAGAAGGAGGGGCAGGAGGTGCTCCAGGCACTGGAGCTGAGGCCCTGCAGCCCATGGAGGATCATCAGGGTGCAGAGACCCACCTGCAGCCCTTGGAGGAGCCCATGCTGGAGCAGGTGGATGCATGAAGGGGGCTGTGACCCCATGGGAGGCCCAGGAGGGAGCAGGGTCCTGCTGGGGACCTGCGGCCCGTGGAGAGGGAAGCCCACACTGGAGCAGGTTTTTCCCGGGTAGAACTTGTGGCCCCTGTGGGGGACCCACGTCAGTACAGCTCATTCATGAAGGACTGCACCCCATGGAGAAGTGACCCACGGGACAGCAGTTTGGGATGCTGCTCAAGGGATGGACTCATGCCAGAGAGGCTCATCAAGGACTCCTCTCCCTGAGCAGCAGCAGAAACAACAACTGACTGCAAGCCCCATTCCCCATCCCCTGAGGGAGACGAGGGAGAACATGGGAGGAAGGAGGGGCAGGGGAAGGTGTTTTTAAGACTGTTTTCTTTCTCACTCTTTGGCTCTTATCCTGTTAGTAATAAATTTAAGTACTATCCCCACTTTGAGTCTGTTTTGCCTGCGAAGGTAATCAGTCACTGACCTCTCCCAGCTGTTATAATAATGAAGAACCTAAAATATTTCACCAAACAACTGATCTATAAAGCAGTCCTGTGCTTTATACAGTTCAGTGCTTTTATTGCAGTTTTGTGAAAACTCTATAGTACCACTGACTCCAATATTACAAAAAATACGTATCTTAAATTTAAGACCTAATAATACCAGTTAACTGAAAGACTAAAAAATTCTAGAAAATGTTCTTGTATCAGCATTTCTAGAAAGTGAATTGACGAAAATTAGTTATGATGATATAGACAGAGGAAATAAACCCGTTCTGTTGGTACATTTTTATCTGAAGTATCATCCAGGGATTCAAACTGTATCCTTTAATCTGTAGTTACTTTGTCTCAGGGTTTTTTCAGGTTCCATATTCACGTATATCTGGATATGGTTTTCTCAGCTTTCATTTCAGATTTTGTAATCCAACATGTAGCTGGTCTAACAAACCCTTCTGAAAAAATTATGTGAGAGCTACACTTATCACTGAAAATTTTCTTTTCAATATCCTTATTTGCTGTATTTATTTTATGTTTCTAAATGGAAGTTAATTTCTGTTGTGCAGCATCAGTTCAGATTTTATAATCAATACACAGTGAGGAAAACGTGAATACATTTTACTATTGATTTTGGTTTATCATTTACGTTTCGAATGAATCCTTCCATTTATTCATTTTCAGTTAATACCCATTTCTGTTGTTAACAGAAATACACCTTCTGCCTCAATGCCTTGATTCAAAATGTTTTGCAACATTAACTTGAAATCATTATATTATTCATCACATACATTGTCCAGAATATTATACTAAATATTGTGAAGTAAATAAAATCATACAGGAATTTGCTTCATGTTTTCTGTTGAGGTGGTAAGTTTCTGTTATTCTGAGATAACCACAGTGCAGTAGAAAAGTTTTCAGCTCTTTTTCTTAGCTTTTGAATGAGTTGTTTGTTCATGGAGGCACTGTCACGATGCTGTTTTCCGTCTCTTAAACTAGATCCATGCCCCCCAATCTTCTTATGTTGCTATTCTCTTTCTTGTAAAGTTGGTTTGTAAAGTTCACATGTGAACAGTGCCCACTGTTTTTTTCTGCTGAACACAAGATGAAATTTGCAGAGTTCTCTCTTCATATGCTTGGAGGATCTGTGTGAAAGGACAACTTCTGCTTCCAAGTCTATACAAAAAATAGGTATGAAGTTGTATTTTGTTTCCTTATCCAAACAAAAGGTATAAGAATATGTGGTGGATTAAGGATGACTCATTGACAAATTCCCACCCAGGTGTTCATTCACTCTCTCCTCAACAGGACAAAGTGGAAGGTAAGACAGAAAACTCACAGGTGTAGATAAAGACAGGGAGATCACTTATAAATCACCATCACAAGAAAAGCAGACTTGATTTGGAAAAGATTAATAATATAATTTATTGCCAATTAAAAACAAAATAGGATTGTGAGAAAAAATGTTGAAACCTAAAACATCTCTCCCCAACTCCCTTCTTCCAGGGTTCAACTTCATTCCTTCGTTTCTGACATCTGTATCTCCTCCTGCCCCTGAGCAGCAGCTGTGAAAGAAAGAGATCATGAAATGTGTCTTTCAAGTATAAGTTTTGATTTCCAGGACAGCATGATTAGAGTACATCAAAAAACCTCTACATTCACTGTGGAAGAGATAAGATAATTATCATCTTTTTCCCCTTCTCTTGAATTTGAATGTTTGAGAAGAACTCTGTAGGCAACCACATCCCGGTAATTTCAGAATGAGGGTCCTACTGTGGAAATCATGTTAGGAGAGAAACTACAGGACAAGAATATTGAATCCATATAATTTTTATTATGGAAATAGTATAGGGGAAGATAATGAAACTTCAAATGCTTAAAACTATATGCATATCTGAGTGCATAGTGAAGCAGATGTGAAAATCTGGGGCTGAGATGGGGAATGTGGTGGGATGTGAGACGGTTACTGTGGTAAATACCTTATATAACTTCTTCCACAATCACAGAGGAAGTTCTGGCTTTGCCACCTGATTATTCTTGATCTTGTTTTGAGGTAGGTATAAAATCCTTATGAAATCAAATATAGAGAGGAAGCTTATAAAAATGTGGGTTTTTTGATTGCAGTCCATGAAAACACATATGAACATAAGGACTAAGAATGAACCAAGTCCTAAGAAACTAAGTGTAGGACTTCTTCTTAAATCATTGCTCTGCAGTGTTTGTAACCTGGAGGGCAGGTGTCATAATTTTATAGGAAGTGGTGAGGCAGTAGCAACACTATTTTTTTTATAGGTATAAAATCTAGTTAGGAAGGTGCAAGAAAAGACATGTGTATTTAAGATCAACTGTTACATGCTGTAATGTATAATTTATAGGAGAAATGTCCAGAATAGCAGATGAATGCTTGTAATTCAAGCCTTTGAAGCAATAATTGAATTATAAATAATACAGTTTGACTATTATTGCATGTAATTAAATTTTCTTTGTTTTAATAGTGTTGATTTGGGATGAAAGGAGTTCAAGGCATATCCACTGATAATAATAAAAATTTATGTGTGTAGGATGAAATATTTCTGAATTATGACTCAGAAAAATAGCTTTAAATATTTGTTTCCTAAAGACATTGACTGCTTAGACCTGAGAACTGAAATTACAGACTCCTGGAGGCAGGTGTTATGCTAGATCTGTTTTAGTATGTCAACCAAAATGGAGTGATCTTGATCAGGGCTTCCTAGTGCAAATTCACAGATAGAGAAAGAAATAGAAAATTAGATTTTGTTACATAACAGCATACCTTGTCATGACTACACTTTGTTCTCCAAGGAAATGTGAAAAAGTAGGTTTTTCCCCATTACTGCTCTGTTAAACAAAAATATGCTTCTGTAGAATGAACTTGCAGTCATGCAGCTTACTGATAAACATGTATGTGCAACTCTTGCCTAGGCTTGTCTCTTGATTAAAATTATTGCTTAATTAAAAAACTTAGAATAATCATTGATAATGTAGGCTTAAGAAAATACATGTGACAATATAAGTTCTAAATGCAACATTAAAGTTAAGCCAGGTTCTAGGATATTTATTGAATTTCAATACAGTTAATAAAGAATTTATATTTTGTGTAGAAACTATTGTGAAAAATATTTTTGAAATTCTAATATGTTTAAAATATTAAGTCAACTGAAAAATGAAAAATAAGATAAAGCATAGTTAATAATCATAGTTAGATGAATAACGTCAAACAAGCAAAGAAAAGAAAGTTTTCGGTCTTTTACATCCATTGCTCACTCTAGTATTCATAAAGAAACATTTTTAAAATTACAAAGTAATTTAAGAAATGCTGAAACTCTTAAACACCTGAAAAGCAACAACTATGTTTGTTCCACTACTTTTTTTAATGTCTAGCCAAATGGTATCTCTGATTGGAATTCCTGGACACAATAACAAAAACACAAATCAGAACTAAACAACTAATTGTTGTGGGAGATAAACTACTCCATTTGTTTAGTTTAAACAAAATCAGACTTGAAACAGTTTATTGATTTAGTAATGGCACTTTATTAATTGAGAGTCAATGAAGTATGTGTGCAGAATCGATATCAGGTGTACAACAGATAAACCATGAAACCACAGATTATTAAGGAACACCTACAAATAGTGGGACGCTGGCTGATCCCAGCATCCATCCCATGGGAGAATGCTCTGCCTACTGCAGGGGGAGATTGTAATGCCAGGGGGAGGGTTGCAGGCATTGCCCAACCTGGCATGTTGTGTCCCTTCCTTCTCTCCCCAAGGTGTCTCCCTACCCATTGCAAATTGTGATGCCTCTTTACACTTCATTTGTCAGGAGTGATCCATTAGGCACCTTCACACTAATAAGTTTATACGTGAAATATGAGTGTTCAAATGTACCCATTTGCAGCCACGTCAACATCCTTCTACTGATCGCTCTCTTAGAAAGAAAGACAAAGCCAATGTTTTAAATGGTCTCTGAAACAAAACAAAGAAATCATTCCCTCTGATTACATTAAAGATATTTTGAGTCCTTTCTTCACCATCTTTTTTCTTTTTTTTGGTATGCTTTTATAAAAATGCTGGTAAAAAAAATAAACCACCAAAATTGTTTACTATGTTGGCAAACAACTGTGTTGGTGTGTTTTGTTATGTCAGTTTCAGTTTACCTTCTATTAAAACACATATAATTTATGAAAGACATTTTTAGAAGTTTCATCTTGAAATGCAGTTATAGGCAATCAGCTTTAGCTCTGGTCTTTCGAGGAGTTTAATTAAACGCATGGAAAAGATACAAGGGGAAGCTGATTTTCACGACCGTTGACTTTATTCTGAAAAACAAAAACATTTAAAATTGCTTCTGACTGAAGCTGTATTGACTGAAGCTGTACCTTCCTTTAAAAAAACAGATTGACTAAAAACATTAGGAGTGCTGTCGTAATTCACCTCATTCTACATCAAGAAGGAGAAAACATTTTCAGTGTACTTGAACTGGTGAGGCATATTTCACTCGTCCTTTTTCTGTCAAAAAGCCCTGTCATTTCTCTCCAGTTTTTGCTATAAAATCGTTGCTTTCTGTGTTGGATCTATCTTAGAATATCTTTGTGTGGAATTCAATGGTTCTTGTTTTATAAATGTTAGGGACATGGACCCAGTTACCTTCAGAGAATAATTTTTGATTGAATGTCTTGATACCTTTGTCTTCTAAAAGAGGTTTGCCTTCTGTGTTACATGATTCTTTCCAGTTAAAGTCTGATGACAGCCCCTGATCAATTGCCTTTTTTTTTTTTCTTTCCTTTTCTTTTTTTTTTCCTCACATGGTCCAGAACTGGATGTCACCATGCTACCTTGGTGATCATGGAAACTACTTTTCTATCCTTCTGAGTTTGTTACTATTTAATTTCGGAGATAGTTTCAGTGTAGAGGTTTGCAAATATTTGGAAACTAATTTCCTGTCAGTTTTTCTTGGGATTCAAGTGTCATAATGAAGTTATTTATTAAGAAGGTTATTTTTTTTTTCTGAAATATGAACATACTCTGCATATTACACATTTCAACTGTATGCTAATAACCATTTCCTTGAGTTGGCTACCATGAGGAATTCTTATTCAAGAAAACACTCTTGAGGAATACAATTGGTTCAGGAAGTACAGTTTACAAACTGCAGTTCAAGATGCAGATTGAGCTACTCTTGGGAACCCAGAGAGACAAGAGGCCAAGGGCTGCCAAACCTTTGCATAACAAAGGGTATGAAGACCTGTGACAGAAACCAGGTGAATGGACAGTGGGAGTCACAGCAGGAGCTGAAGACTGGGGAGGAAGAGCAACATGAGGGCATAGCTTGGGTTGTGAGGGTATAAAACCCCAGGGGTTCCTTTGTTCGGGGTCCCTCCTCGAAGACACCTAGCTTGGGCTGTTTCTGTGTTACTGCACCATGAATAACTTGCTTTGTGGAATTGGACACCTCAGACTTTGCTGAGGGAAACCTGGGGTCCAACCGGTAAGGAAACCTGGTCTGACTGGTTGTGAGTGGGATGTGTGGGGAATCAAGTGGGGCAGCCGTGGGCTCACTGGAGCCTCCTGCTGTGAATGCGCTCGGTCCCAGCAGTGACAGTGATGCTGGGAGTGTGACTGCCAGAGAATCTCATGAATGGTCAGACTGGGATGTTTCCTTTACACTGCAGCTCTAAAGAAGCGTATTTCAGCAACTGCAGAAGAGAAAATTAAAGCGCATATGAAGATAATGTGGAGACATAGGGATAGACAAGGAGTGGTTTTTTATATGTTTTTTAGATAACTCTTCATAGTCTTCTGTTTGCCGACTGAACCTTTCTGGAGGAAGAGCACTTTGATGCAGGAATAATGCTTTTCTGAAGTGGGATGCCAATTAAGTACTACTTTTGTTTATCACAATATCTCACCCAACAGCAGTTAATCCATTTCTCAAAAGAGGGAGTAGTCCATCAGGTCTGAAATGAAAAACTGAAGCACACAGTAATGATTTGACCTGCTCAATGTCATAGTCCAAAAAAAACCCAGAAGCTTGGTAGGGTACGCAGAAATTTAATGAAAAGGCCACAGACACAGTAACACTGACTTTCAAAACGGGTTTTTAAACTAAATTTCAGATTAATATCTGGTTCTCATATTACAGGATTCTTTCCTGAACACGATACCACACTACAAACCTCTAAATTATATGAGCACGCAGAAGCTGCCCTTTCATTTTTATCTCCTTTCTTTGTACCAAGTAGTCCTGGTAATTATTTTCATTCCCATTGAAAGAAAAAAAAATCTTTGGTTGGCAAGATAAAACAAGTATTTTTAATTTTTTTATTTGCATTGTGGTCTGCTTTGAGATTTTTGTTGTTGTTGTTGTTTGTTTGTTTATTTGTTTCTTTTCTTTTTTTTAACTTGTCTTGCATTTTAATTTCTTAGTTTCTTTTGAGGTTTTTGTCTCAACTGTTCTTCCTTACTGCTGTTCTTTGTATTTTGCTCCTTCCTGGACTGACTTCTAGTGTGCTTTGAGCTAGTTAGTGTTAATTTGAAGGAATGCATTCTACCTGGTATTCTTTCTAACAGAATTTTAGTGCTTCCCCGAAGTACTACAGCTTTGTCGAGCAATTAGATAGTTCCAGTGAACAAACTTCCTTCTGTTTTCTCTAAAGGATAATGACTTTATATATTCTTTCTCAAAGTAGTTTGAACAGTTTTTTTGACGTGATGATAGTGAACCAGGTGCTCCCTGGATCTTGGAAGGAAGAGATCTGCTGTTTTGTATACCTGTGGAAAGTAATCTTCTCTTTTGCCTGGGAAGTGAAAAGAACTTTCTAATAGCAATTTTTCTGCCGATGTAGTGATCATGTACTTTCCTATTTGAAGAATACCTCCTCTCATCTCTCATTTTATGGCTAGAAATTACGTATGTGCATGTGTAATATCTGCTGTCCAGTGAGTCCCCTCTGTGATCAGACTTTGAGGCGTGACACTTTAAATTAACATGAAAATCTTATTAATAGCTTTATTACTGTAGGAACTTTATTACTGAGGAAAAGGAACAGAAAGCTTTCCCCACCTCCCCTTCTTTCTCACATTTGTTGCTTTCAGATATCACAGTTATTTGTGAGTTTCCAGGGATTAAATTTCATTTTCTTCCACAGTGATATGACATTAAAAGACTTCATTGGAAAATGAGGACAAAAGGTAGGAGTCCTTTTCCCATGCCTTTGTACCCACTCTTTTGTGTGTTTGTGTGAAAATATGGATGAAGAAAAGGGAAGAATATGATCCAGTTCTACTCAAAGAGCAGACTGGGACCTTGCTTGTATGAAGAGCCACATAGCACTGAGAAAATGAGGAGGAGGGGACAGAGGTTCTGGAATCAAAAGTCAGAGGCAGAACATGTTGCAAGTCAGCATGGGGCTTTCTTTTTTTCCCTTTTGGAAATAAGGAAATACATCTCGTCATATGGTCTTAGAGTTCTTTTAGGCTTCAGTGAATTCTAACTGAAACAAAGATGTCTGGAACAAAACATGACTGGCTCAATATTTAAATGTTTTGATTGAAAAATGATACTAACCTGAAGGGAGGGTTTGCAGAGTATGTTCATGCCATGTCTACGCAGAGCAGGAAATTCTCTTGCATTCTGCATAGTTTAACATTCTTGTTTCACAAACTGAAGATGGAGAATTTCCTTGCTTCTTATGTGTATATACATAAAACAATTGTCAAATCCTCTTCCTAACAAAACCAAAACCCACCCACCTTCATGGCTATGCTAGGAAATAAAGTAATAGATGAAGATTCAAATTTCTCTGATTCCAAAATAAGCAAAACACAATATTGTGTATTTAGAAATACTTTTTGCAGTTTGTTGCTAACAATTCTATAATTGCTAATGATACCATAATTGTACATACTATTTCCCTGAATACTAAATTTCTTCTGATGTTCTCTGTATGAATACTTTTCATAGGGTTTTCCTCAAACTTCTGCTAGCAAAACCTATTCCTCTGGTTTTAACGTTCAATTTTTTGAGAAATATTCAACAAGACATGTTAAGTAAGAGTAGACTAAAATATCTTGATAAATTAATTAATTCAAACTGTTGTAACAAAATACCAGAGATTTTACTTGTAAGACACTGTCTTACATCTAAGATTTTGCAAGAGTTTATTTATTTAGTGTATAATACTTCCTAAATGTAATATACGCTATGAGTCAAGTCTAACTGAGACTTGAAGAGACATAGAAGAAAGAAACTAATCACATAGGCAGATAAATTGAGATACTACATATTTTCCACTCATAAAATCAGAAACTGTCATTCATGAATCATGGTATCATGCTTACTCTAACAGATTCATAAAGATAAAAGGCCTTATTTTCACTTAATGGCTTGTATGACTAACAAAATATTCCATGATATGAGCTGCTTCAGTTTGTCCATAGTGGAGGATAAGGTACAAGGGTTCAAGATAGGGTTAATAACAAATATATTTTCTCAACTCCAAGAAGCTGAATAAGGACAACTTGGTCACACTGGTAACTGATTTAGTAACAGAAGCTGCAATTATCTTTACTGATGAATGTAAAAGAAAATTCAGTTGCAGTGGGAACTTCATTTCCAAAAAGAGAATCTGGCAGGGAGTGAAGTATCATCCAAGTCAAAGACGAAAATGTCACAGTCACTTTAATCAGGTCCAGGAGCAGATGCTAAACCCCCACATAAAGGGAAATTCGTGTACAACACATTTGTGACTCTTTCTTTCTCTTTGCACTTGCTAAATTTATTAGACGCGCATGAAAGAAAAAGATTTTTAAAAGGAAATTAGACTTTGAAAATTGTGCCTTTCTAATTTTGCATTCTAAAAACATAAGTGACCTCCTATTTTTTCAGAGGAATAAGAGCTGTGGCTTAATACTTTCTTAACTGGTGCATTGCTTGTTTGTTTGTTTGGTTTTGTAAAGAATACTATTCTTCTTATTAGTTGTTTCATATTATACCTTTTCTTTTTTTTTCCTCTCAATATCTCTAGAATGGTTTACAACTACTTTCCAAAGGCTATGGAAAACATGCAAAACTAACCTTCCAGTTCTGTGTCCTGTGCTATGTTTTGAAGATGGAATTTCCAAAGGTGGAATAACATCTCAGGAAATTTTGTGACTCTAAGTGAAACCAATTTCTTTCATTCCCATTTACTTTTTCTTTGTGTTCAGTGCTACTCTAAAAACTGATAAATATTTATTAAGAATAAAGTCCATTGAGATCAATAGACAAGATTGAAGAGAAAAAGACTATTTTTTTCACTTAAATGCATGTATCTGACAATGTAGACATTCCTGAGTGCAATAATGTAATGTGCTTCAGAATTAGAATTGTGCTGTGATTTGAGGTTCATTCTTGGAATTATCCTCCAGGCACTTGCATCAAATGTAGCTGTCCAGCCCTCAGCATTAAGAAGGGGAGAGAGAAGTGAAACCACCCATTGAATGATGTCTGAATGAAGTGTAATTTTCTGGTCTTGCATATACAGTTCTACAATCATATTTCTGACTTACTTAAAAATGTTCACTTACCATCTTTTTTACTAAATGGCGTTTTCTTCCAAGAGCATTTTCTTCTAGCTGTAATGAATGAAATTCAACTATTTCCAGGCAAGGCTAAAATGAGTATTGTTCCAAAGATGTTACAAGTCCTGTTCTTGTTGAAACGTAACAGAAGTATTGTTGCATTTTTTAGATAAAATGTAGACCTATCCTAAATTATCTAGGGGTTTATATCTAAAAAAATTGGGGTCTAATAAGCAGAGTCCAAAACTAAGGTTAGAGTTTCTTTATGTTATTTTTTCTGATGCAAATCCAAACCACCAATTTTGAATATCCAACTTGATCTCAGTTTACACTCTGATAAACTAAAAATTTTCACCATCATCTGGCATTTGGACAAAGAAGCAGCAGTACAAGATACTATTGCTCTGTGCTTCTGCATACTTGCTGGTTGTGCATGACAGTATGAAGCAGGTGTACTTATAGTTTCATTTCATTCATCAATTTTTGTGTGAGCAGTAAAATCAGTATTTTAGTTTCATATCCTCTAACTATGGTTGATATTCTACGGCATGACTTGTATGTCAGTAGTATGAAACTCGGTGAACTGTGAGTAGCAAATCCACTACATTGACAGTTTTCCTTATCATCCTCCCTGTTGTTTCATTGTTGTGAAGTATTTATATCACTTTTACTAACACTGTAACTCTTACAACATTTTCACCGCTTTTTTTTTTCACTCATCATCCCATGTGGCAGCCTACCAGGTAAGATCTTGGCCCAATACAAGCAGTATTACCTTCCCAGTCCCCCTTCTCTGTTGCTGATTCCAGCTTCTCAGTAACAAGCTACATTTATACAACTTCACTAAAACAGAAATATAATCTGGAAAGGATTTTAAAAATAAGATAATTTATTTTCCAGAATAAAAAAAAAAAATAACAAAGCCTTGATGAATAAGTAATCAACAAGACAGATTAAAAAAAATTATTTAGGTTCCTTGCCATATAAATATTTAAAATCCAACCAGGTTTTACTTTGCAATGTAAGCCCATTTGTCATCATTTGATCAGAACAGACATTCTTCAAAGACTTGCCAGGTAATTCTAAGTCTAAATGAAAGACAAACCAGACCTAATTATTTCATCTTTTTCTCTTAGGTCAATCACATTTTTAAACCTTGTGATTGACTTTATAACTCTCTTCTAGGCTTTCTCACACTAAATACACATTTTCAGAAGTACAATGGCCAAGACTGAACAGAGTTGTATATATTGGTGTTATTACATCCCAACATGGCCCTTCTTTAGTATGTATGTGAATTTATTGTCTCTTATTCAATTAATGATCCATTATAAAACCTTATTCTACTCTGCTGCCCATCCTTTTCCTATATTTCTGTAGTTAGTTGTTCCTGCATAGTCACAGCACTTTTTATTGCCCTTACTGATTTTTTTAACAAATCTTTCACAAGTTTGGGTTCACTGAAAACTTGCATCCTGTCCTCTAGTGCTCCTGTAGTCCCTCCCAGATTTTCTTTTTTATCAGCAAATTCAATAGTACGCATTCTCTTCCATCCTCTATGCCACATGGAACAGCAATCAATAAATCCTTCCATTCTAATAACAAGTTAATGATAATTACTCTTTGGAATCACCTTTCCTAACCAGTCTTCCATTCACCGTGTTGTAGTTTCCTCTGTTTCATGTTTGATTATCAGTATCATGCATTTCTATTGAAATATTTAAGAAAGTAAAGATAAGTAGAATGTTGAATCTGCTATTCATAAGGTTGTAATTCTGTCCTAAAAAAAAAAAAATCACAAGGAAGTATTTTTTAACTTCCTTACAATTTGAAGCTACAAGCTTTCTAGCAGTCAATTGCTCTCAGTTCAGTCCTCAGTTCCTGAGAATTGAAGCAGAAAAGACAGTAAGGACTATATTTCCTGATACCATTCCTTTGTCATTTTTTTTCCTGTGTTGAGCAACAGATAAATCCTTTCCTCAGTCTCTTGTTACACTGAATGCACTTGCAGAGCAAATTCTTGTTATCTTTAATTTTCTACTAGTGACATCTCAACCTTTGCCTTGTCTTTCTGGTCCTGACAAGCATATGCCACACATCTGATTGTGTCCTCTGTAGTAAGACCTCCTTTCACTCCCTGATGTTACCTGATTCCAGTTAAAACTCCAACCCCTAATTTTTATGAATTTCACCCTGCACTCTTTTTTCAGTCTAAATTATACTCCCACTGAAAATTTCAACGCCAGCCTTTCAAATTCTAATTTGTTCTTTCTACCCTCCGAATTATGATGGCTGAATATAAAAATTCCCTGGATCAGAGTCTGAAGAGGCACATTAGCTCCTCATCTGGGAGAGAACGATATTGCTTGTCTGAATAAATTATTGCCTCAAAAGAGTAATAGCAACTGGTTGAGTTTAACCAACACTAACATACAGGTTCTATTAACCTCAGATTACCATTACAAATGAGCACACATTCAGGTAATGTGTTGTATAAATAAAGCATGCTACTTTATTAAATCAATACAAGAATAACAGGCCTTACAGTAGAGAAAATGCTTCCAATTTGCAAAGAGGGCTATGCATGATGATTTGTAAGCAGGTTACCTCCAACTTCTCTAAACCTCTAAAGAATCCAATATGAATAGTGATAAATAATTTTTTTTCAGAAAATGACACACCATTATTATAAATATATCTATTTTAATATCTATTTTAAAACTATCAACTTCATTTAATTATTCTGAAACTGAATCAAGCTGACTTTGTATAAATCATAGTGAAGTATTCTTTTTATGAGGAAAACTCACGAGTTAACCCCTTACATATCTTTGAAAAACTATGGGTGAATAAAATCTCTTCAGTTGACCCCTTACGTTTAAAATAAAGAACAAAATCATAACCTCACTTTGGAATATGATTGGATCCCAGAGGGTGGAAGGGTAAGAAATTATCTTTGCAACTGCATATACTAAGAGACTGACTTTAATCAAGGCTGATACTAAATATATAATCATGAATAGCTATGCTATACTCAAGTTCAGTAGGCTTAATACCTTCAGATTTCTCAAACCTTACCAAAAATTTGACTTCCATAATGAGTCTTGAAAACCTCTGTGTATTGTATATAAACTCAGAAATTTTCATTCCTATGTATATTCATGGCTGGGCTTCGTGAACAAAGATCTGGAGAGGGCTCTACCTGCGTTCGTTACAAGCACGCTGGTGGCTAAAAAGGCCAATACGAGATAGACATGTCCGATTGCAAAAGGCACAGCAGAAAGACTCCTTAGGTGGTATATTCTGCAAGGCACAATTCTTTCTGCGTTGTCTTTTCTCCTCAAGAGTGAGCCTGTGTGCTTTCTCAAAAGCATCAGCAGCGTTATAGATAGTGTGTCTCCAGACCTCCGGATTGGAGGCCAGAGTAAACCAGTTATGTTGATCAATATGGCCAAGGCTGAGATGTTGTTTCAGGGAGTCCTTGTATCTTCTCTTTGGGGCTCCTCTCTTGCAACAACCAGTGGCAAGTTCACCATAAAGCAAGATCTTAGGGAGGCGGTGGTCCTTCATCCTTGAGACGTGTCCTGCTCAGCTCAGCTGTGTTCTCAGCAACATGGCCTCAGTACTTGTGATTGCTGCTTGTTCTAGAACAGACATGTCAGTCACATATTCTGACCAGTGGATGTTTAGGTTTATACATAGAGAGCGCTGATGGAAGCGTTCTAGGAGACGCAGGTGGTGGCGGTAGATGACCCATGATTCGGAACCATATAAAAGAGTAGACAGCATAATGGCTTTGTAAACACTGATTTTTGTACTTTTCTTCAAGTAATTTCGCCACACTCTTCTATGGAGTTTTCCAAAAGCACTGTATGCCTTTGCTAACCTATTGTCTATCTCTCCATCAATCTTACCATCCGAGGAGATGAGGCTACCTAGGTAGTTAAACTGTTGGACTGATTTGAGCTCTGACTGGCCAATGGTGATATGGGGATGATGGAAGACTTCCTGAGGTGCCGGTTGATAGAGAACTTCTGTCTTCTTTAAGCTGACTTCCAGCCCAAAGAGCTCAGCAGCATCTGCAAAGCAGGATGTTAAACACTGCAGAGCTGCTTCTGTGTGGGCGACAAGGGCGGCGTCATCAGCATAAAGCAGCTCCCGGACAAGATGATTTAAGGTCTTAATATGGACCTTCAGTCGCCTTAGGTTGAACAGGCTTCCATCAGTACAGTATTGAATGTAGATACCATCCTAATCATCGGGGTCTGCCGTGGCCCTTTGGAGCATCATACTGAAAAAGATTGTGAATAGGGTTGGTGCAAGAACGCAGCCTTGTTTCACACCATTAGTTATTAGAAAGGGCTCAGAAAGTGCATTGCCATGACTGACTTGGCCGTGCTGATCCTCATGGAGTGAGATGATCATTTTAAGGAACTTGGGGGGACAACCTAAACGTTCCAAAATCTGCCACAGACCTTTTCTGCTCACAGTATCAAAAGCCTTGGTGAGGTTGACAAAGGTTACATAGAGACCTTTGTTCTGTTCCCTACACTTCTCTTGCAGTTGTCTGAGAACAAATACCATGTCTGTGGTACTCCTGTTGGCTCTGAAACCACACTGGCTTTCAGGTAGAATTCGTTCTGCTATAGCGGGTATTAGTTTGTTCAAAAGTATTCTTGCCAGGATTTTGCCAGCAATGGAGAGTAGAGTAATACCACAGTAATTTGAGCATTCTGATTTAACTCCTTTCTTCTTATACAAGGTGATGATGACTGCATCACGAAGATCAGATGGCAGTTCGCCTAGTTCCCAACAGCGCACCACAAACTCATGAAATTTGGTGTGGAGTGCAAGTGCCCCCATGTTTCCAGACTTTGGGTGGAATTCCATCAACTCCAGTTGCTTTGCCGATTTTCACCTGCTGTATTGCCTTAAAGGTTTCTGGGGGCAATATCCAACTCATACTTCACCAGTTGCTGTGTGATGGACTGAATAGCTGTTTTGAACTACACAGCTAGTTCAAGACACTTAAAAGTGTCTGAAAGTGTTCAGACCAACGATTCAGAATGGAGGTTTTATCTGTCAGAAGCGTTTGACCATCTATGCTGAGTAGAGGGCTTTGTACCTGGTATGTAGGCCCATATGCTGTTTTCAAGGCCTCATAGAATTCTCTGTGATCTTCTGTATCTGCACATAATTGAGTTGTTTCAACTAGATCGATCCACCACTTGTTCTGGATGTCATGGAGTTTCTGTTGGAGTTTGCTGCATGTAAGACGAAAGGCAGCTTTTCTTACATGACAGGATGGCAGTGCAAGGTGTGCTTGGTGGGCGGTTCTCTTCTTCCTCAACAATTCTTGGATTTCTTGGTTGTTTTCATCAAACCAGTCCTTGTTCTTGAAGGAGAACCCTGAGGATTCTACAGAGGACTGCTGGATGCTGTTTTTAATATGGTGCCAGAGTGTTTTGGAGGAGGCATCTATAGAATTTATGGAATGGTTTTCGAGCCTAGTTTGAAGATTTGCCTGGAATCTGTCTCTCACTGTGGCTGATTGGAGATTGTTAACTTGGAGTCTCCTCCTTGGGTTACTGCCCCTTTTAGGTTTGAACTTAAGGTTGAAGTTGAGTTTGCAGCGCACCAGCCGATGGTCTGTTTGGCATTCTGCACTGGGCATCACGCGGGTATGGTGGACATCGAGGACATCTCTCTGTCACACCAAGACATAATCAATGAGGTACCAATGCTTAGATCTGGGGTGCATCCAGGTTGTCTTCAAACTATCTTTCTGCTGAAAGATAGTATAAGTGATGGTGAGCTGTTGCTCTGCACAGAATTCTAGCAGGAGTCGACCATTATCATTACAGTTTCCAACACCATGCTTGCCTAATACTCCTTTCCAGGCTTAAAAGTTCTTTCCTGGCGTTGAAATCACCAAGGATAATGATTTTATCATCTGCAGGAACCTTTGGGTTAAGGTGGAGCAGGTCGGAGTAAAATTTATCTTTTTCGGCAGGGTCAGCTTGGAGAGTTGGGGCATATATACTAAAGAGGACATGTTGCTTGTCGTGTAGTGGAAGGCATAGGGAGATAATGCGATTATCGAATTCCGACTCCTGGCCCAGCACAGGACAAATGCAGGAAACAAACCATGTGCCCGAGAGCATTGTTCAAACACTTCCTGAACTCTGTCAGATTTGGTACCATGATCTCTTCAACTGAGTTTACCTTCATGCCCCATAATTTTAAGATTATTTACTAAACCATTGTGCTCTCTTTGAAACTGCTTAGAAAATAAAATTGAACATCTGTAATTCTTTTCTTTATTGTACATTTTGAGATCTTTTCTTGACATCCTCTTTTGCAACAGGATAAAGCAATTACTCATTTTTATTTTTCTTGCTCTTCAGGATCAGGTAGTCTGTCCATTCCATGAAACTACTTTTTTCCAGTTATGTCACATTCTTTGAACCATCTCTTATGATGGTACCATCCATCTGGAACATTTTAAATATCTCTTTCAAAGTAGTACTGCGGCTTCTGCCAGGCTGACAGCTACATCTAGGAAGTGTATCTGTGATGCTGAACTACAGTGAAGGATGTGTACACTGATGTATTATTAGACCTCTCTCTGCAGTCTGCCATGTCCTGCAGTTCCCTATGTCAAGTGTAACTGGTCAGGACATCATGAGGAATCATTTCTTTGCATGTGCTGTGTAAAGGAATAGCAGAGTAAAGAAAGCCTACATATCAAAAGAGTTTCAGTGGACTCCATTCTTGAGAAATATCTGCTATAGCGAAGATCAGACATCAAATCATTCATGTAAGGGATAGAGATCAACTACCAGTACCTTTTACTTAGCTCTGATATTTACAAAATAGTGCTATGTTAAAGAAAAACCACAACCATTGAAATCCTAGTTAAGTGACTTCTTATTTAGTTGTGAAATTGTTACTTGGAGCCTATTAGTTCATGGCAGTAGCTTTTTTTTTTTTTTCATGCTGCAGCCACGTGGGTTTTTTTTTTATTTTAAAAAGAATATTAGTGTCGAAGAAGACAAATGGTTTATGTGAGGTCTGTCTGAAAGAGGAAAAAGGAGGTGGACTTGAAAAATATAAAGAAAGATTGTGAGGAATTTGGTAAAAGGTAGAACTAATACTGTCTTCTTATAATGCTTTGGAAGGGCAAAATGATAGAAAATAGGAAAAGGAACTAGATGTCTGGGAGAAGATACTTTTATGAAGACAAATTAGGAGGACATGAGTGAATGTATCTGTGCAATCAGAGAGACAACATTCTCAAGGCATCACCTCCCCTAATCTCAGCCAGAAAATCTATGAGGACAACAAAAATCTAATAGCTCCTAGGAGTTGAAGAAAAAACAGAGATTTTTTTTTTCATCATAGTAAAACCCTAACAAAAGGCCGAAATAAATAAAACCCATTTGTTGTTCTTTTAAAGGGAAACTATTCCAATAATAAGAACATTAGGTAAACCTCAGGAAACCCATCATTTATTGTAATCAGCACTTTCTATGAGGATTTGGACAAATCTCAGATTTTTCTTTAGTTCACCATTCTAATTTTCCTAATTTGTAGGGTTATTTGAGGATAAAATCTGACCACCCAAATACCATGTAGGGTTAAATTGAACAGAAGACCAACTCAACGCTAAGTCATGTAAATGTAGTCAACAGGATTGTCCATAATAACTGATTTATTTTAAATCAGTGGGTCTAAGTGAACATGAATTATCATAGAACTATAGAATCATGGAATGTTAAGGCCTTGGAATGGACCTCAAGGTCATCTAATCCTAATGTCCATACCCTGGAAGGGGTAAGGACATCTGCCACTAGACCAGGTTGCTCAAGGCCTTATACAACGTGGTTTTGAGTATTGCCAGGGTTGGGGCATCCTCAACTTCTCTGGGCAACCTATTCCAATGTCTGATCACCCTCACAGGGATAAATTTCTTCTTAATATCTTATCTAAATTTCCTCTCTTTCAATTTGTATCCATTCTCTGAATCCTTTTGGTTTCGAAAAATCAAAGAGTTATCTCATTTGAATTTAATTAGAAATTAGTTACTTAGTAATTACTACCTTCATTGGCAGTATTAGTAACCACGATTTGTCAAAGCAAGAAACTGTAGCCACTTTTTTGAACCCTGTGCCACAGACAGCATGGCTGTTAAAGTGTCATGTGCAGTCAAAGGAAGATGAAATGAACTCATGAAATAGAATCCATTGAAGGTTGCATAGAAATTGTGGCAGGTTTGAGAATTTTCAAAGCTACAAATCATTGGAAGATGGGTAAGTTCTCTAGAACAACGTAATCTATCTCATCCATTTCTTGTATATATTATATCTTCTTTCTGTATCTCTTTGTAGCTATTGATGAAGACAGGATGCTGGCTTGGGTGGATTTTTAGTTCTGGCATTGAAACTGCTCTTATGCTGTCTAGTTAAAGGGGGTTTTTTCCTAACAAAATACCTTCTGAGTCATGTTAGGCAAAAGACGACTAAAAGTGCTGGTTTTTTTCCTAGAACTTTGTTTCAGTGTGAACTTTTAAAACTTTGGTGGATAAAAACTGGACAACCTTCTGAATTGCCTGATTGGTAAAATCTAGTTGATTGACTCCACTCTTGGCCATTTTACCATTTTTTTAATTTTTATAGCATAATATGCAGAAAGAATCAGAGTTCAATGGAGCATTTTCAACAGTAGGGGTGTACTAAAAACAATGCACTTTAAAATGCATCTTTTTAATTACCTTTCAACTTATTTTTTTTATTTTTGATGTTTTACTATTTTTTCTCTTTTTGTAGCTGAAAACATCTATCTGCTTTAAAACAGTATTTAATAATTTTTATTTTTGGCTGCTGAAAAATCCATTATTTCCACAGGTTGGCCAAAGGTACTAGTCATGTGTCATATTGTGTGATAAAACTATGTTAGTTTTATTACCTTAGGTCTTAACTATCTTTAGACAATTAGAAACTAACTTATCTATTACCTGCCATTTTACTTCTCTAATGCTTGCTGCAAGGATTCTTATTCCAGCTGTAGTGATTTACAGATGACATTTTTTCAGTTTAAATTATTTTAAATCATGCTTGTCTTACTAGAAGTTTAGAGAAATAGTTGCTGAGAGAGACATTGATTATTATGAGGCTTGTAAGTAAACTCTTTTTTCTCTGTGGCTATTAGAAAAAGTATTATTTTTAAATTTCTTACCATGGCACAAAATGTACAAAAAGAAGTAAAATTCATGACAGTGTGAATTATGAAGAAAAAACAAATCCACAGGTTCAGAGTTAATGATAGACTAATCCTTTATTTTACAGATGCTGTGGGTTTTTCTGTGTGGAACATTTCTACTTTCATGGAAGAGTAACTCTGAATACAACTAACTTAACATAGCTGTGTCCTACTCTGCCCTCAGCACTCAAAGGAGGTTATCAGGAGGGGTTTTGGGTACAACCAGAAGAAAATTATTTCTGTAAAGCAATTTTAAAGCCTAGTTGGATTTAGAAAATATGAAATACAAATCCATATATAATTCATGCATATTATAGAAGTTATCTTTTTCTATTTGTTGCGATATACTGCAAAATGCCTCCTGGGGGGAAAAAGATACAGCTCCAAGGTCCTTGTTTGTAATGAAAAGAA
Source organism: Pipra filicauda (assembly GCF_003945595.2). NCBI lineage: Eukaryota > Metazoa > Chordata > Aves > Passeriformes > Pipridae > Pipra > Pipra filicauda. Next base: position 3,173,693 of record NW_024104776.1, on the reverse strand, counting down.
GGTTTTTTTTCTTCTGCTACCATTTAAAAATTAAAACAAAGAAAACTATAACCCAATCTGTAGTCTAAAAACATTTGATAGTGAACCAGATAGGTCATTAGATGGTGCAGTTTGGAGTCAGTAACTGAGAGATCACACTGTAAATTATAGATAATGTTGCAATCAAGAAGGAATCAATTTAAAGAATGTCGAATTTATATTTGTCACTAATGTAACTTAAATAGTAGCAGTTTTGAAGAAACAAAAAGAACGCTGACACTGAATATTTGTCAGGGATATTTTTTTTAACAAAGGTTTTCAAACTCCCTCCTAAGGAGTAAAGTACTTGTTGATAAGGTTCTGCAAGGCCGTTTGTGAGTACTGTGCTGTTTACTGTGTCTACAGACTATTCAACATATCTACAGGTCATTTTGCTACAAATCTCATTTCTGTCCTTGAGGATTTCCTACACTCCAGCAGAAACACTCCAGTGTTTTAGAGACAATATTTTCTGATGTAATCTCAGAATGCGTTATGGTAATGAAGACAGCTGCTGTCACAAAGCAAAACTGCTCAGTTCATATAGTTTAAACCAAATTGTATCTGAAATGCTTTACTTGTTTCCTAATGACATGCAATTAACTTGAAAATGGTGAATGATACATCTAGGATCAATATCACTAGCACAACAGATAAACAACAAGACCAGACGTTATGAATTGTTAATAAATGCCTACAAATTTCTAAGCAGTCTCTTATAACTAATCCCCCAAAGGTCTAAAGCTACACAGCTATGTGCGCTCCCCATCCACAGACTCAGGCCGTGTGGGTTACAAATGTGCTCCGTCTGTAACTCCATCTCACTGGGGAGTGCCTAGACCCCTGCTCACAGACTCTCCTGCAGAAAATGTGGTGCTGTGGCTGTACCCATTGTGCTCCAGGTGACCCCGTAAGATCACATCCATACCCCCTGAGGCAGGTCTTCCCATGATAGATGCCCATGAGTGGGATGCAGGCTACCCCAACAGCCCCTGTGCCACGCGAGAGGGCTCTGTCTGCCCCAGGCAGGCAGAGGTGATGACACTGATGGGGTGGCTGCTGGCAGTGCCCAACCTGGTGTGCTGTAACTCTTCCTTCCTTCCCCAAGGTCTCTCCCTCGCTGTTGGAAATTATCATGCTTCTTTTACACTTCTTTCCAAGGTGACCTCTTTGTTTCAAAATTTTCCACTTACTCTTAAATCTGGCTGTTGGTCACTTTCCTCCTTAAAATGTCAGTTTTTTGACAAATACTCTCCCAGACTGTTTTATCCATCCTACATTATTTCTACTCACATTCTCATCTTTACCAGTGCTGTTATCTGGGCTATTTGTGGAGGCTGGAGCATACAAGCATCCCTGTAAGTGGCCTCCTTCAGCAGGAATGCTTCATTACTCTCTTCCTGCCCTATTTCTTCAATACTCACATTGGTCTATTGTTTCTAGATAAGATGTCAATAACCACATAAGGTCTGTGGCTCATATTCTCTGTGTGGCTTATTATACCGACTTGTGCAGTTTGTCAGAAAATTTGGCTAAAAAGACTTCTTGTAACTATTTCACTATTTCATTATATCAATTTTTATTTGACTTCTTGTGCCTTTACCCTTTAATATCTCCCAATTACGCACTGTAGAATTTCTGCACGTGTATGTATATTCTTTTTATTTTCTAGCTAAAATAAATTACTTCCTCAACCTTCTGCAAGAGTGGTTTCCATATTATGCCATTTTTTCTGGTTAGATTTTACTATGTGTTTTTGATTTAATCTGTTTTTAAGTTGATGATATAAATCCATTTTCTACTAGTACAAAACATTTAGGTTTTCAGTATCTAGCAAACTTACCTACAGCAATTTTTTCTATATCCTTTTTATATATTTGATTATTTTCCTATATTTCACATTTCATTTTTTTCTTATTTCATATTTTATAATGTAGGTAATATTTTCAAAACTTGTGTCCTGTTTCTGGAGAATCTAAAAGTTAAAATCTCTGGGAGGATTTGAGACTTTCACAGAGAAGCTACTTTTTGCAATCTGAAGCAATACTGAGATTGAATATATAGAACTCAGAGGTCTCCCACAATGTAGTAAGAAAACAACATTTGAGTTTCTTTGGCATTTTGTTGACACATTCTTTCAAAAGGTGAGCTGTTTTTCTGTACAGGTGCTTTCTTAGCAGCATAAATATTTCCTATTGAATTAGGTGATGATGGTTCTGGTGTGGTTCCAGGATAAGAATCACAGTTTATTAATGTATAGTCGCTATTCGTCTTTTTTGATTTTTCTTTAGCAGTTCCAGCTTTTTGAATTCTTACTCTCTACAGCTTTAGGAGATCTTTGAAAAACCCATGTGAGCCTCTGCTGCATCTCCAATCTTTGCTTCAAAACAAACATGAACTGTTGGAAAAATTTCAGGTGGTCAACTAAACTGCATTACTCTAGGTCAGACTAGGGCTGGGTACTGAGATTAATGTTTACTTCCTTGTCTTTCTTTTGTGTCACAAATTATTCCCTATTAGTTCTATTCATCATACAGTCACAGAAAATCCCTTCCTTCTGTAGTGTCAACTGCACCTCTTTGCTTCATATAATCTGTGAATTTACTGAGGGTACACTCAATCTTGCTGTCTGTGTCATCAATGAAGATGACAGATGACACAATGACTCTCACCAAGAGAGAGTCCTGAGGGATGCCACTTGTCACTGGCCTCCACCTGGATATAGAGACATTGACCACAGCTCTCTGGTTGCATCCATCCAGCCAATTCCTTACCCACTAAATAGTTCACTCTTCAAATCCATGCCTCTCCAATTTAAGAATGTCGTGTGGAACTGTGTCGAAGGCCTTACAGAAATTTGCATACTAAATTGTACTTGAACATAATTGATTTTTTTTTCTTGGAAAATACTGTTCAGATAAAATATGCTTCTGTTTCCCATATTTTTTGGGTGAACTTGTACAAAAAAGTATTTATTTTGAAAAGTTTTTGGTTTTCTGTCCTGTGTGTTAGAAATGAAGTTACTTTATGCTGATATGACTGCCAGATAAGACTGAGAGCTATATTCACTGTTATACCTAAGGGATGTAGGCTTTCATATTTCCCCTTCTAGACTGGCACAATTGGAACCTTAGTAGTTCAGGAATATGCTAATAATCACATCTTACCTTAATAAAATAAGAACTATACATATGATTTATTAGTAGGTCTTGATGATACTAAAGATTATATAAGTCAGGTAGCTCTGGATAATTGTAAAGATGAACTATGAGAAATGTTGTGATATAAACCAATTTTAGGGTCCAAAAGACGATATCTCCCTAATTACAGGTCTCGCATCAGCACAAAACATAAGGCTGTTTTAGATTTGGGTAAAGCAACACTTCCTACAAAGGAGCTGGTGCTAATGCTCTGGTTCCGAGTAGGGCTGTACAATGAGACAGTACAATGAGACATGATACATACAGACAAGGACTGGAATAAAAAAGGGATGCCAGGCTATATTTTGAGTCAGTTCACAAGGATCATCTGACTATGTTCATATCTCAGATGAGTAGAAGTTCCTAAGCTAGAACTGGGTTGGGCTCAGGTTTAATTAAGGAAAGTGCCCTCTATACATTTTTCTTTCAAGTGTCCCTTCCATCATTTCTGAAATCTGCTGGAATAGCTGCCTACTCTAGCCAGATCTGATTCTTCTGACATTTCTTTTGCCTCTTCTGACCATGGCATGGGATAGTTATATTTTGGATGTGCTATGACATTATTCTTAGTAGACAGACTGACAGTTTGCTGTCTGGAGTTCCCTGTTAGGATGACGTGACTTGTAAATAGCCCTTTCTTTCATTTTTGCACACTCATGGGTCAGTCAGTATACAAAAACTCAGCAGACTTTTGCATTAGGAATTGTCATACCAAATGGAGACTCAAACCAGGGAAAAATACTCTTTCTCTGTAAACTCTCTGTAAGCTTATTATAACAAATGGAAGAAAATTCAGTGAAGTATAAGCAATATTGTTATAGGAGAGTGTGTGGGGGAAGTGGCAGGCCTGTTAAGCCCCTAGAAGTTGAACCTCTAGACGAGCATAATATATTGGATGGCATAAGACCATTCCCGTGAGAGCAGAGAAGCAAATTAAGCATTCCCATGAACAGTGCAGCCTTGAGAAGTGAGGAGTTAATTGGAAAGTTGATAAGTAGGTTTAGGGAGGATAAAATGTACAAGGACAAAAATGTTGGCTATGTTCATGGTGCAGGTGCATGGTGGTGGTGTTTTGTAGAAATTACATTATTTACAAAAAGTGTGTGAAAAAATGTGGGCTAGCTGTCCTAATAAAGGATACTGCTGTGCTGAGGTGACAGACAGCACTTGTCTTAACTCCTTGTGCACTGTGTGTATATGTGTGTGTGCTTTTCTATTGGCCAAACCTAACTAATATGATAGATACCCCATGACAGGAGAGCACACTGACAATTTTAATAATGCTACTTCCAGTACCTAATAATACAGTTTCTTTCAATATAACTCAGTAATCTGTAGAGTAGTAAAAAACATTCAGAAAAGAGCTATACATTTATTTAGTGTTTCTGCAACAGAAGTACGTTTTTTGCCTCAGTAGACAATTTAAAGTAATAGGGAGTCCACTTGGGATAATGCAGATTTTATCTTTGCTTGCCAAAGAGAAACATAATAATGAATTCTGCTTTCACACTCCCAATTTAGTAAGAAAAAGAAATAAAAGGAAATTGCAATTGCTCAAAATTATTTACTCATCAAGTGTTTAAAATTGTGTCCTGAGTGACAGAGGTCTTCTGAATAGTTCATTACAATATTAGCATATCAGAGTAGCTTCTTTTTCCAGAGAGGTACCTTCCCAAGTATCTTAGGCCTTTGATTTAAATTTGACTTTGCACACTGGTACCTTATTCATTTGTCTTGAATGACTAGAGTTAATTAAGAGATAGAAAGAAATTATTTCAAAATTTTAATTCTGTAGTATTTTACTGTACAAGCAGAAGTGGGAAAAGAAACCTGGATCATCCAAATGCAGCTGTTCCTTCAATCCTCTTTTATTCGTCAGATATAGAGCTTGTATTATAACAAGTTATAAGATGATGGAAGTTTCTTTGTCAACAGCAATTTCATGGTTTGATACACTTTTTTTTGATCAAAACTGCATGAAAATCATATTGATGGAATCACTTCCAAGATGCTCCAAAATGGCTATGAATTAATCTATTAATGTAAGGAATAACATCCTGAGACTTCAAAATAGGAACCGTTCCTTCTTGGTGAGGTCTTATAATCTCTGTATTTAACAATCAGTCAAGCTTTCTGCTATGAACACTCTGATTTTTTTTCCTATTTATATTTAACTGTCCATGTAAGGTAAATTCCATTGGCTTATGCATGGAATATAGCAACAGCTGTCAACACAGATAAATATTTTGTTCATCAAAATCAAAATGTATTCATGTTTGTTTTTCAATTTAGAAGCAACAGGGATGACAAAAGTTTAGCTCAAATAGTTGATGCTTTCTGCATTCTCTTACCCACACAAGAAAAAATATAAATTTTAGCAGTATATCTCTGTTGGCAAAGTATTGAGTTGTAGCAGAGGATATTTGTTAGAAAAATAACCACTCATATAAGATATGAATCTTCAAAAGTCTTTTCTTTGACACTTTCGGAGTTGTCTTTCACATAAAATCTCTTTTGGTGTATAGTTAGACAGATTTACTAAAAAGAGAACAAAGTAGTGCTCTCATTGACCAGCATATATCAGAGTACTGCATTTACAATGGAAAAGTAAAAAAAAAAAAAAATAATAAAAAATTACAGAGATAATAGCTACGTTGAATAATTTAGAATGGTGAGAACTACTTGAGTATGGGAAAAAGAAATCATGAATCTGTCATTTATAAAGGGCAAGGGCCAGGGACTAGAAGGAAAGGTAAACTACAGAGCCAGAGTCTCATTTTTGCATTGTCTTATTTCAGGCTCTCCTGAAATAAGTCTTTCTCTCAAGGCTGCTGCTGGAATGCTTTGTTTCCATTTTTGTTTAAAAATATTGAAAAAGGGATGTGGAAGCTGATCCCTGACTTTTCAGGGGAATACAAGCACCTGTGAAATGATGGACTTTTCTAAATTTTTGTGGTAAGCTTCAAAATGTCTTTTTTTCTAATGAAGAAGAGGGAATATTTGATGTTTAAAGCATCTGAAGGTTTAAGTCATTTCCTGATCATTTGAAGTTCAGTGAGCTGCAGCAGGCTAAATTCTTCAGCGAATGGTGGGACATGAAGGTACGGGAAACGGAGGAAGGACTCATCTTACAGAAAAATGTTTTCTGTGCAACTACTTAAGTAACTAACTATGATGATTAGAAGGCGTTGCAATGCTTGCAGCAGTGGTTGTTCTGTGGCGAAAAGTGACAAATAAGAAAATGACATTTAATTTTTTTTTAATGTAAAAAAAGGCCTAGAAAGATTATTTTTAGAAACGGTATCAACAAACAAGTGATCAAAACACAGCTAGAAGTAATTACTGGCAGGTGATATGCTAATATCACCTAAATGATTGGACTAAATGATTTACCATTCCCTATTTAGAAAAAATGTATATGAAAGAGGAACAAATCTTTAGTATTCCAAATGACACTTGTATAATTTTTGTTGTGAAAAGTTCTGATTTTAAAAAAAAAATATTATTTACATTAGTACTATAAAAATCAAGTATGGAAGAATCAGATATTTAGATCCTCTACAAACATGTATCAGAAACAGCTTTAGAAACATCACAGCATGGTCCTGTGAAATAAAATTCAAGCCGTAGTGGTGATTGGAAAATTTCAACTTTTTGTGAATATATAATCCTCATTTTTTTTATTCTGAAGAATGAAAATTAAATATTTTTTTGGTTTGTGTGCGTTTTTAAAATTGAAAATCTATTTTTAATTTAAAAGAAAGGAAAACATGTATGTAAACGAAAATTCTGTGTATGTGATGGGAATGTAAATTCACATTCAGTTTTTTAGCTAAATTTTTATTTCCTCGTGAATATTAACGTCTTCTTCCTTAATGCTATGAATTCTAAATGCTCTCATTGGAAATAGGGAATATATATTACATAACATGTACAAATCTCTGGGGAGTCAAAGATGAAGTGCAAGAAAATAAATTGATTTTTATATCTGCAAGAAGGTGAGATGAAAGCAATGTCTGAATAATATATAAATAAGAGGTTTTGACTATTTTAATTTGTGCTGTTCTAGGCGGCAGCTAAGAATTCAAGACATAAATCTCACCTCTTTTTATATTATATCTTCATGCTTTCTGTAAATCTTCCTTTCTTCAGACAAAGTATACTTTGATCAGACCATCTCACTTGTTCCCTTCCATCAAAGACCACACATAATGAAGAGTGCTTCACCTGTAAGTAAAGCCTTTAACATTTAAACAATTCTGTTATTATTAGATAACTTTAATTTATAAGGACTGTATAATTTTCTGACACATCTCTATACTTTTTGACAGGTTTTTGTACTTAATAGCTTGTATCTAGACAGTAGTAAAAGACAGTCCATGGACCACTCCTGGATAGTATGTTTTCCTTCAGCTATTTGAAACTGAAACCCAAGACAATTTACCGGCAGAGATGTAGGTCTTTCTGTGTCAGTTAGCATTAATACTTGGTATTGAGTGTGGATACATTTAATTTGTCTTGTATATAGGCACAAATAATCAAACACATACATGCCTACATATAAAAAATAATCTTGTATGTGACCACCTGAAATGGAAGAACTCTGACAGTGATTTAACCTTCATCTGAGCATCAAGATATCTTTAATATATTCTTCTCCAGTACTATACTCTTAGATATGGAGGTATTATTAGCCCATGTCTACAAACAGGATATAGAGAAATTGTGATTGTGAAAGTATCTCCTAAAGGTATCGTGTGCTTTATCTCCAACCCCAAGCACTGATACCTCTTTTTTTTCTGCAATATGGATAGAGAAATATCAGTGTCTGTCACTGTCTGTTTCTCCCAGGATTTTATGACCAAAAAAATATGAAATCTCTTCAAGTAATTCCATATGCTGACTATTCTTCATAAAGGTGCTTTTAGAAGCATTTGCAGTGTATATGAACCGCTCTACACACAATACATGTGAACAATTAAACTTTATTAAATTAAATTTATAAGCTAAGCAGTTCTAGATTTGATGGTCTTCTTTAATATATATACATATTTATGTTCCTACTTATCACTCCGTTTTAGAAACAGAGGACAACAAGAGAAGTGCCTATTTTGCTAAACGAAAGGAGAATATAGGAGAAAATAACATTTTTCATTTCATTGCAAACAAAAAAACTAAAAACAACTGCAAAGTCATCAGCTGTAATTTTCAGCTTTTCCAGATGTTAGTATTTGCCAGATTTTTGAAAGGCCTCAGTTCAGTAGCTGTTGGCTCTTTTGTAAGTTTGGCCATAAGCGTTGCAGTGGGAGTGACAATATGATGAGCTTTATTAAAAATCTTGTTGATGCAGAACAATTGAATGAAAAATTTTGGCCCTGAGCCCTGTAGAATAACAAAATCCACACCACCAAGGTCATGGTTATAGTTCATAGCACCTGACTGTGCTCTGGTTCAAAAAACTGAATACTGTTCATGGATATACAAAAGTATTTAACCATATAATTCATCTTAGATATACCCTAGGGGGAAAAAAACCCTGAAGCCAACTTTTCTATATTAAGTAGATGTTGATATAAACTATTACAATACTAAGTGCAAATTCTGGGATATTTCTGGTTAAAGTGTAGGGGGTTTTATGTTGTATTTAGTAACTTCTTTTTTTTTTTTCAGTTTATAAAAAGAAGATGGCAGAAAGAAGAACAGAATTATGTCAAACAGCAGGTAAGAAACTAAACTATCTAAATAAAATTAGGAACTAGGTCTTAAAACCAGGAAAGTTTCTTAAGTAATTGTATTATCATTATAAAAATGTTATAAATTTTCCAAATTTTTCTGTGTTTGAATTTTCATAGCATTAAGGATAGAACATTTAATGCTTGAGTTTTCCACAACATAAACGCTCCCTAACACTTGTCCCCTAAGTAAATTTTCTTCCCATACTGTCTGCCTAATCATCAACAGTTGTAATTATTTCTCCTTCATCTGCTTTAAATCAGTGCCTTCACACCTTAATATGAATAATCCTCTGATTTCTTTCCTTTTTACATCCTGTCCCTTAATGTCAAAGCACAGACAAGAACATGCGTATTACAGACACAGAATAGTTTCAGTTTAAGATAGAGATAATATGACTTAGGAAGGATATGAATGAGATTCAAAAATCTTAACAAGCTGAATGGATATGCTTGGGAAACAACTACTTTGCTCTTGTTTTTGTAATAGATTTGGAGACATCTAGTAAAGTTAGATTATGGGTTCAGAGCAAAGAGAAGATATTTTTCTTTAATTAAATGTAAAACTCATTACCACAGGATCCCGTAGATGCCAAGAGTTTGTCTTTTTTCTGTTTTTTGATAAACAGCTATTGTGTTTCTTTGAAAAGATAGTGAACAGATCAAGTGGAATGTTTTGGAGAAAAGGACAGGTTGCACTTTCCTCTGCTGAATAAAATCACTACAGGGTTTGGGAGGAAACAACAACCTTTTAAACACCATAATACAGCAGAAAGGTAGAGAAAATTACCATCACGCTACAGAAAGAGCTCTTGCATTATGGGATCAAGAAAATCACAGAGAACAACAGCAAGAATACCATAGATCTTTGTTAATGGGATATATTGTATAAAAGTATGGCAAATCATAATGACTTTGAAGCAGTGTAATACCTCATATTCATGATTAAGACATAGGTTGTTGAATCATTTGAATTGAACAAATCATTTACCAGTTGTTGATCAGTGAATAACAAAGAGACTAAGAAGTTTCTGTTCTTATCTTTTACAAATGGAAATCTAAAACTGAAAGGAAAAAAAGGAAACTCTTCACATGATTTATACCAGATTATGTTTGGGGTTATTTTATTTATAAGAATAATTGCAGCTTTTTTACGCCCCGTGAGTCTCAAAATTGCAGGCAAGATGTAAAATAGGATGCGGGGAGAGAGTTCATGAAATCAGTCTGTTCAGTCTATTGGGGTAGTCCAGTGATCCAGGTCAGGGATTTCCTTTGCTTTCACTCATGGCTCTTAATACAACATTTTTCTTTGGTGCAGTGCAGCACTTCATACATTTCTTATTTATTTAATAACAACATATCAAGTATTAGAAAATTTTATAAAACCATTTTTGATACTTACTGGATTTATAAGCTGGGCTCTTAAAATGGCATGGTAAATTCAATTTAAGATTCTCTATTGCCCATTGATATTGCAGTGTGATTGTACCCCTTGAACAAACCTTAAGGACAGGGCAATTTTCAGTAGGTAGGTCACCTTACATTTTGAGCTGGTAATCTTACAGGTCCAAATATTGTTATAGCCCAAACAAATATACATATCCTACATTACCACCCTCATCCTTCCCACCAACCAGATTTCAGATCCATATTACATTTGCTAGAGATCTGAATGCCAGGGAAAGGGGGAATGTCAGGTGTATCATGAAAGAGTGACATTCAGTAAGATTCAATACATAATAGTTTGGTTGCTCAGAAGAATCAAAGATATGGCAGAACTCAAACCGTTCCTACCTACTCAGCATATTATTTTATTCAGGATCCTGGATTTGGACTAAATATTTTCCCAACTTACCAAAAACCTTTGTGGGTTTCCAAACCTGAAATCCTTTCTTGTCAGCCTTTGTCTGCAGCTGGAGAAAAATGTCCTCTTTTATTCCTCCATCTGGGGGCCACCAAAAGTCCAACATCCCCTTCTTTTGCACCATCATGTTTGTTGTGGGTTGAACCCCCAAAAAGCCAATTTCAAGCCCCCCCCCCCGAAATTTACTGAAATGTGAGAGAAGTTTCATACTGGGAGACACATTCACCATGGAGAATTATATCAAAAATTATTGCTAACAGAATAGAAAACTATAAAGAAATCTATATACAACAATCTTAACTAACTCTCCTATGATAAAACAATATATTTACACAGACCACCCCTCCTTCCCCCCCATAAAGTCCAGGAGGAAGAAGAAGTCTTTTCACTTTCAGGCCACAGCTCTTCCAAATTAATTTCTGCGGCACTTGGAAGTGTCTCTTCTCTTATCTTTAAGGCAGTAGTTCCGATTTGCCATAGCTGGAATCTCTCTCTCTCTCTCTCTCTCTCCCAGGGATCTCTCTCCCACCCCCACTCAGCCACTTGGATCCAACCAAGGAGTTCACCCATGGGCTTCGAGGGAAACGTCTCATTATCACCATGGTCGACACCCACGGAGGACAGGGAGTTAAAGCTCAAAGTCTCCTCTCCATGGAGGTTTCCTGTCCCCGGGGATCAAACTCTTGGAAGACTTCTCTGGGCATGTCCACCCCTTCTTCTCAGGGTAAAAAGTGTTCTGGGGATTTTTTGACTCAGTTCTTATGCCAGAAAAGTTTCAATCTGGCTTCTCCTGTCTCTGCTTGTTCAGCTCTTAGATGCAGGCTTCTCTCTGTCTCAGCTCTCAGCTGGACGCTCCCGCATTCTTCGATCTGGCTCTGTGCCATGTTTGCTGCTCTCTGGAATTCTCTGATCTTTGCTTCACAAAGATTTGGCCAGGAGCCCAAATCTCAGCTCCGGCTGCAGCTCACTGTTCGTGCTGCCTCTGCTACTGTTTCCCCCCTTCACTGCGAGGGGGGAAAAAAAATGCCATAATCCAGGGGCCTCCCCAGTTTTTGGGGTTTCCCCTCAACCACCAGTCTCAGGAGGGGCTTGACTCAGCTGCTGTGGCGCTCCTGGCCCTCCAGCTAGGACCAGGGACTACACCCTCAGCCCCACTCTCTCTCTCTAACACATGATGTCTTACTTAATGGCTGCCTAATTCCAGCTACCCAATTAACCCCTTCTTTTCTGGTTTTTGTGAATATGTCATTTCTGCAGGGGCGCGCTGTAGCTTTCTATTGGTTCTGCATCGGAAACTCACTTGGGATTAACCATTTCCAGCCCTGGCGGGAGGCTGGATGAGTCAAACTACGACAATGTTTTGCTTACTACTACTATATGGACTTCTTTTAGTACAGTCACTTTATACTTAACTCTGAGGAGGTAGGAAGGGGTATGCAAATATGTTGGTAAACCATGGTTTCATATTCATATTCATATGAAATCTGATACGAGCTTCCAAGCTAAATTCAAGGGGAAATCTATTTCACCTACTGTGGCAACTAGAGAGGAAATGCAAACATTCCAAAATAGTGCTTGTTACAAGCTTATATACATATAGTATTTTTTCTGTGATTACTTCCGAATCCTGAGTTGCATACTAAATTTGTATGTTTTCTGTTACATCAGAATGACACCCCACTGAAAAAGTCTTTTACCTTATAGACATTTCAATATAGTCATTCTGTGGTTAAATAAGATTTGGGAAATATTGTATATAATGTTAGAAAAGAGTTTTCTGGACCATACTGGGCTCATACAGGGCTATCTGCCCCACAGTGATAATCTGAGATGTTTTGATTTTTATTTCACCCAGAATAGGGTCTATGAAAACATGACTGCTTTTACCTAGTGTCGAAAGAAGCCTGAAACGGAAAAGATTAAGTGATACATATTCACAGCCTTGCATTAAAAGGGATGCACACTGCTGAAGTATCTCTAAGTAGGATATATGATACTGTGAAATTATTGCCTTCCTGATCTACAATTACTGCTTTTGGCTGTTGATTAGATTACAATGAATTTTCTTATTCTCTTGATAGTTTTATTTCATGTAATTAATAATAATAAGGTAATTAAAAGAATCCTTTCTTATATCAAAATAAAATTAGAATAATGATAGAATGTATATGGTGCTAATTTTAAAAGATGCTTAAAAAAGAATGTGAAATCTTTTCAGGGCAAGATGAAGGTATATGTTAAGGATATATCACTGAAATATGTATATTGCATTGTAAGTATGCTTGAGTAATATTCCTTGCTTTTTATAGTATATAGTAAAAAATGTCCAATGCTAGAGTTAAGCTTTCCAATTTAGGAATTCTAAGTGTGAACTGACAAACTACCTTGTCAGTTTTGTTAATACACTAAATTGGGCCAGGTTTTCACTATTTCAACTTCCCTTGATAAGATGCCCTTTGGAAATTAGAAGGAGCTACTACCTAAGCCATGCATTACTTCTGCTATGGACCAGTAATAAAGGAAACTACTAATCATCTGGTAGTTATGTCAATTTAATAAATGTACACAACACATGCATATTTACACTTAGAAAAGAATAGGTAGACAAAGTCTACATAACACTGAATTTCACACATCTGCAGAGAGTTGTATATTCTTAGAATCGTATAGACCTGAGCACAATTGAATGTTAAATGAATAAAACATCTGTCTTTGTAAACCCTAAACCAGAAATAATTTAAAAAAATCTGTGGTCTGAAGTTGGCTTGAGACATCCCAGAAATATTTCCTGATACATTTTAAGATCTCTGGATCTCACCACGATTTTATTAGATTTTTTTATCTTTTTTTTTTTTTTTAAGTTACTTAAATGCAGAAACATAATGAGGAAAGGTTTAGTTCTTTGCTTATTGGGTTTTTTTGTTATGCAACATTCATTAATAAATTCAAATAAATCTTCCCTGAGGACAGGCTGGATAATTAATTAATATGTAGAACATACTTAATTTTTTGCAGAAGATTTGAACAACCTTTTCAATATTTCAAAAATCAGTGCCCCTTTTGTCTTCTCCCAGGTCATCTATTTTTTTCAAAGAATGTGTTTCTCAGCTTTCATGGTTTTCAGAAGGTATATCTTCCCCTTTCTCCTCCCAGTAGTTACTTGGTAAGGAAGACTATTAAAAGTTACAGCTAAGTGTCCTGCTACAGTTTAATTATTGTAAAAATCTCTCATGAGAAGGAATGGCCTTCAGGGAATTATCACATGCACAGCTCAATAATCCTAATCAATCTAATTACATTTCTGTAAAATAAGCATTTTTAAAAGATTTCCAGAGGTCTGGTAAGTTTGTCTTATTGTTTACTGTTGCAGGATTTATCTTTAATTTGGGAAGGTTTCTCAAATGTATCAATGAATAATGCATTATATTCGAATGGAAAAGTCCTTGCACAAAACCACTGCAATGACGTAGTGGAGGATACTTTCTTTTTGAGGGCAGACTTGTTGCTGTAATTTCCTGGTGCTTTGTCGGGAGTTGACCCTGGCTGGATTCCAAGTGCCCATCTGTCCTAGTTAGGACAACTGAGACCAGTTCATCACTGGATGGGTGTAACCCAAAACTGTGTATTCTATAGCCTTCCATGCCATTTCCCCGAAACTGTTATCTATCTGCACATAGAGCCTGACTCCTCAGGCTATAAACTAGGTGCTAAGAGACCTGCAAGATAGGATTTGCTCTTGTCCTCACACCCATTAAGGAACCCCCCGCCCTGAGGGAGGTACTGAGTATTCCTGCCTGAACTGGAAGATATATAATCTTGGAGTCTTGGGACCTTTTTTAACCACTTGTGGGATCCAGAGGAAGACTGCAGATCATCGCTCTCAACCAGACTGCAGACCACCACTCTTGACCGGACTGTAATCACCACTCTTGACCAGACTGCAACAGCACTCTCACCAACAGGTTTTCCCCTCTCCTTTTACTTTGGACTCAGGGGGGCCAAAGAACACCACTCTGTTCATGCCCCAGGGTGCTGGGTTATATATTTGGGTTTTGTGGGTTAAAACCAATTGTTTGTCTGTGTAATCGTACTTATTGTATTATTTTATTAAATTGTTATTCTGATTTATAATCTCTCTTTTGAGTTGAGTTCATTTCCCCTGCTGGTTTACCTTTAAACCAGCACACCATCTAAGCTGCTCTATCACTGCTCTCCTCAGCTGGATAGGGGAGAGAAAATATAATGAAAATGTTGTGAGAAAGGACAGAAAGAGATCACTCGCCAGTTGTGTTCTTGGGCAAAACAAACTCGACTTGGGGAAAAATAATTTAATATATTACCAATCACATCAAGTAGGGTTAGGAGAAACTCAACCAAATCTTACAGAAACTCCTCCCTTCTTCCCAGGCTCATCTTCACGCTGAAATTCTCTACCTACTCCCAGCCAGTGGCACCAAGGGACAGAAATGGGGATTGTGGTCAGTACATCATGTATTGTCACTGCTGCTCCTCCCACCTTAGGGAAGGACTTCTCAAATTCTTCCCCTGCTCCAGTGTAGGCTTCCTCCCATGGGAGAAACAGCCTCCACCTGGCCATAGAGCCATTGACCACAACTCTCTAGCTGTGTCCATCCAGCAAATTCACTGACTTATCCACTAAATAGTCCACACTTCAAATCCATATCTCTCCAATTTGGACATAAAGATGCCATGCGGGACTGTGCCAAAGGCCTTATAGATGTCTGCATAGATAACATGGGTCAGTTTTCCCTTGTTGATCATTGCTGTCACTCATCATAGAAGACCACCTTTTTGGTCAGGAACAATTTGTCCTTAGTGAAGCCATGCTGACTTCCTCAGATCACCACCTTGTCTTCTGTAAGGCTTACCATTGCTTCCATGAGGATCTGCTCCATTATCTTCCCAAGCAAAAAAGTGGGGCTTATTACCTGTAATTCCCTGAATCTTCCTTTATCCCCTTTTTAAAAACCAGTGATGTTTCCCTTTCTCCAGTAAGAGAGACTTTGCCTGACTGCCATGACTTTTCAAATATAATGGAGAATGGCTTGCAACATCAGTCAGCTCCCTCAAGACCACAGGATGCTTGTCATCAGGTCCATAGACTTGTGGTTATTCACTTTCTCCAAGGAGACCCAAACCTGTTGTTCACTTACGGTGGGAGGAACTCTGCTCCTCTAACTCCCCCACTCTCAAGTTCAGAGACTTGAGAGACATGGGAAGCCTGTGAATACTGAGGTGAAGAACTCGCTGAGTACCTCAACGTGTGAGCAGTCCTCCCATTGAGCAGGAAGGGGTAGCATAGATAAAGTGTAATGAACTGACCACAACCCTCATTCCCCATCCCACTGCACTGCTGGAGGGGAAAAGGTCAAGAATTCAGGAGTGAAGTTGAGCTCATGAAGAAGGGAGGGGTGGGTGGAAGGTGTTTATTTAACATTCAGTTCTATTTCTCATTGCTTTACTCTGATTTGGTTGGTAATATATTAAATCATTTCAATGACAGTACTTAAATTATTTTAATAATAATAATTTAATAATAACAGATGAATGAACTCTCTGTCCTGATGTCAACCCACAAGCCTTTCGCTGTATTTTCTCCCCCTGTGCAGCTGAGGAGGGGAGTGATAGAGCAGCTTTGATGGGTACCTGGTGTCCAGCCAGCACCAACCCACCATGGAAAGAAATATCAAAGTTGCAAGCAGTGTCAAAATTCTGGCAGTGGATTAGTCCTTAGCTGAGACATCTCCAGGGCTGAAGATGAAAAAAGCCGACACGCAGAATGATGACATTACACCAAACTATTAAAAAAATCTAATAGTTTTTTACTCTAAATGCAAATTTCTTGATACGGTCTTATTAAACAGCCTTATTAAAGCTGTCAATGGTAAGCAGAAATGTGATCTGCATAAGGAATCAATAATTGAAAGCAGGTGCTTTCTGTTCCTTTGGTAAAAAAGTAATTTAAAAATAAAATTATAAAATAATAGAAGCTTTAATTTTGATAATTAATTACATGGATAGATAATTTTTTGTTTCCTAACTGGTTTGCTCATGAGTATTTTCTTCTATATAACCCTTGGTTTAAAACAAAAAACCCCAAAAATAGTTTACTTTGAATGAAGTTATTTTTACTCTGCTTCAATTACTTTTACAAAATTGTTGAAATGAGAGTGTTTATAATACTGAATTAAAAAAAAAAAATTCAAAGTAAGAAAAGCCTTGTTTTTACACTGGCTAAAAGGTACTGATTTTTAGAAGAATAATGTACCAAATACAGCAAGGTAAAATTACAGGGGATGAAAAAACATTACATGTGGAAATCTGAAAGTAAATTCCATATTGTTCATGGCAGTATTATTCAGTTCTACAGGATACTGACATTAGCTTTGGAAAATTTGATAAATGGGGATTCCAAAACATATATTTAATCAACATTTTCTTCTCCTTCTCTCCCCTTCCATTCCCAGCTAGGTGCCAGTTTCTTAGTCTTTCACATTAATGACAGATGTAGATCAGAATGCAAATTTCCTCAGTTAAACTTAGAATTAAAGAGAAAACTTGAATTTCAGGACTAAACTTCCTATGAGCTTGAATCATATTCCCATTATTCCAAAGAGGATTGATTTCTATTAACATTCCAGCCCATTTTAGTCTTTGTAATGAGCCTAAAATAGCTGCCAGCTTGCAGTGCTGGAATTAATGATAATTAAATGTAACACAAAATGTATTTCCATATTTTGTATTGCTTAAATGATTTCATCTCAGATGTAGTATGATTCTTTTTAGAGATGACTACTTCTATTTAATCTTTTTTCCAATTTTAATTTGAATTTCATATTGTTCATGACTGTTTAATGAATATTTTGGGAGATGGCCATAGTGTTGTTAATTATACCGGAGACTGAGTATAATTAATTCTTTTGGACCCAAAGTCAGCTAGTTAATCGATTTCTGATGAAACTGAAGATTAAACACAGATAGTTCACTCCTTCCTTCATTCATTTTAATTTTTCCCTCTTTGAATTCAATCAGATTACTTTGGGAAGTCATTGCTGGCAAATCAATTTGTGGGCCCATTTGGGGTATTATCCAGATGTTAATAGATGGACGATCCACTCAGGCCAGTCACCTTCCCATCCATTTTATTTTTTTAATTTTGGAAGAAAACTGTTCAGTTCTTTGCAGTAGATTTACTGGCTTTATTTTTCATTTATATTTAAATTATTCTTAACTCCCTGTTAACAATAAGTTCATTAACTAAGTATAGAATAAAAAGGGGTCCTCAAAAGAGTTCTCTGAAGACTACATAACTCAAAAAGTAGAAGGGCTGTAGTGATGTAGAAGATATTCCTCGTATTAATGAGGCATTTACTCATGTGGCAAAATTTGATTTTAAGGAATGGCTTGAGATGGCTCAAATGAAAAAAAATAAATATTAGTATGTCCAGGTGTTCCTATCATTTTTTTCCCTCCCAGTGTTATAAATAATGGTATATTTTAATTTTTGGTGGTGGGAAGAACGTTAAAGGCTATAAGGAGACAACCAACAAAGGGCAAGGAAGAAATTAAAAAGAACAGAAGGAACACTTTCTTCTAGCGAATGAGAGAAACCTTGAATATTTTTCATTTATTACTTTATTATTATAGTAAATGATACTTCTTGTTTACTACTTTTATAGTGCAATGGCTCATGATCTAATTGTACTCTATCACTGTATTCAATATACTTCTGTGAACAGACTTAAGACAGCTTTTAATGCTGTTTCTTTATGGCCAAGTGAGAAAAGAGCAGAAGCGTACCAGGTGATTCATTACCTGTATTTTCTGGAAAACTAGGGCCAACAGTACAATATTTAACAGTGGTTACTTACATAAATTAATCCCTTTTTAACAAGATGTGTAAACATATATTTCAATCTTCTTAGCACTTGAGCACCCTAAATGTTAAATTTGTATTAAATTCATTACTAAATAAAAGCCTTGGTATTAACTCAGAAGTATTTTCTGTTTCTCAGATGAAGATCAGACATGTATGTTCTTTGTCAGGAATTGTACAGTTTAACATTCAAACAGCAACTCTGTTAGTCTGCAAAAGCAAAGACTTCACCAACTTAAAAGCTATTCAGTTTTTTAATTAATGTTCTTATTCCCACAAACATTACTTTTACATTTAAAATGAAGTGAAATGTTAGTAGTTTTTCATAATATTAAGTCTTTCTAAGTTCAACCTTCTTTGTTAGGGGGAATGCAAGTATTAAACAGTCATTAAAACCAAAGAAGAAATAACTTTTAAATTTTACATCTATGCTTTACATTATAGAACTGCAGGGTGCTAAGTAAGGAATGTATTTGGCCTCAAAGTTATGACATGAAGGGAAGCCTAATAGGAGTAATGAGGGATGTTTTGAATTGACAATACCTCCACTTATAAAAAATGTTTATCTCCAAGTTATGTCTTGCTCTAGGAGATAATGAAGACAACTATCAATTGTTCTAGGCTCAAAACAACTTACTCTTTAAATAGTTGTCTTAACTATCTGAATCTGGGAATGGAAGATTAAAGTGTTAGAATATAGAATACCTCTATAACCTTCTTATCCCTGAGGTCTAAACAATGAATGAGTAGGTGATTAGATCTTCAAATTCATAAAAGATGCACATTAAACCTTGATGTGCCATAAAATGGAAATTTAGTCCTGTTTTTAGAAAGAATTATGTACTTCCATTGTGTTTGGGTCATTTGACTGGACGTACTATGGCCATTATATTTATGAAATATTAATTGAATATTAGATTAGAATTGCTTTATTATTAATAAAATGTAAAGGACTTAATTTGATGTATAATCAGGGAAACCTAGCCAAGAAATCGGATTTTATGTTTTGCATGCTTTCTTTTTAATGGCAAACACTCCTGCTCATGTTTGTGTTACCTGTAAAGATATTGAGAATCAGAGAGTCAGACTTTAAGTGTTGTTAAATTCACATTTGTAGTGACATTTAAAGCTAAGAGTTCAGAGAAGTGAATTTCAATGATGCCTTGGTTTTGTAGCTATTCTCACATTACCCAGTTATAAATGGACAGCTGATTATATGTATAGAGTTACTGGATGTGAGATAAACAGCAGAATATCATAGGAACTACATTTTCCCCTTCTTTTCCCTTTCCACAATTTCACCCCAAGCCAGTGTAGTTTGAGCATATTATACAGATAGATATCTGGACTATAATGGACATCTGACCGTGTTATTGATTCAGAAGTACCCAATTAGTATTCATTGGAATAGTGTCTCCTTCTATTTCTATATTTTCTTTTAGTATGTATTTACCTAGATAAATTACATGGAAATAATAGGAGGACCTGCTGAGCTGAGGGTGTTCCCTTTTTAATGAAAGAATCAAATTCAATTAGACTACTTATCATATAATCAAAACTGATTTTCTACCTTATGTAGAAACTGTCACCAGATAACATCATGTTGCTTATTTACACCTTGTATAAGAGGAATGCAAGAAATCACCAGTAATTCTAGCAAGTATAATCAAAGAACACTAAATAACCTGCTGCAGTGAACTGCCACAACATGGACTGCAATAAAGCAGTGCTGTTAAGACTTAGAAACAAAGGATAACCCCATGTCCTGGCACTCTGTCTTTCCACTGCTGCATTTCCTTGATTTATCTTTCTAGAAGTAATTATAGTTATGCTGATAATGATGATGTTGATGATAGCAGTGATAACAATAACAGCTGGTGTAGTAGAAGTTACTGCAAGCAAAATTAGTTTCATTCGTTTAAAAAATAATCTGATCCATCCAACTGCTGAATATTGCTAAATGGAGCTATTGGTTACAGTTTGTGCCAAAAGACTAAAAACAAAAGCACTGCAAAATTCTGTGTTGAAAATGATGAGAAGGACTCCAGATTTTCCAACTAATTCTGTTGCCTAGAGCCAGTTTCAGATTTTGTTACATTTAAGGTCAGTGCTATGAATCAGAATATGTGCAATGAACCTTAATTTTGCTTTCCGGCTCATTTTTTACAGATGCCAAATATAGTCAAAAGCCTATCTAAAAATCAAATTGTATAACTTTGTTTTTAATTAGCTCTTTGTTTCTTCCCTGCAAAGAGATCATGCTTATTTAATGGTTTGTTGTACTATTAATAAGTATTTCATAACAAAGAGACTATTTCAAGGTTTCTGTCTTAATTTTCAATTTTTTCATAGGATGGCTTTAGATATGTAAAAAAGATTATGATCATATTTTCTCATGTAAAACTACACTTCAAGCTGTCTTTGAAAGTGATCCTGTGGATAAAGAGGAACAAAAAACAAGGAAATCCAAACAACAACAAACTACGAAAAAATACACCAAGGCAACCCAAAAACTACACATAAGAACACATTCTCAAATGAGTAAAAATGACAAACTCTGAAGTTTGTTTCCAGAGACCACATCACTTCTGTTTGCTACGCACAGCTGTTTCTTAAAATTTATCAAAAGGCACACTGCCAAAATAGCAGGTTTGTTATTACTACTAGCAGTGCTACTAATAATAATTTTGTCAACTCTAGCTTTACCAGTCCTTCGCCTTCATTATTGGTCTTTCAGCAGGAGTTCATTCCTAGGCCAAGTTCTTTTTCAACGTCACTCTACTATTTTTTCTCCTTAATTAGATTCCTTGTTTACTTGTTGGAGGCTGAAGTTTTTTTCAAATATGAGAGTTTCTTCTGAAAAGACACTTTCACTAAAAGATTAAGCTGAAGGAAGAACATGATTATGTTATATATGTTATTAAGCATAACGTTATAAGAAAGCTCTTCATGTCAAAGAGAAGAAATTACCTAAATCTTCAGTACCTTCTCTCAGAATTACTGAGGGATTCAAACTACAGCTATGCAGAAACACAGAAACCTTTCTACGGCCATAATCTCAAACCCCTGGTCCTAGGCTCTCTGAACCAGAGGGATTTCTTGATTTCTCTTATTCTTTGGGTGGATTACTTCTGGCATTCATGTCAGCACAAAACCCAGCTACACAGGGATAGAAAATGAGTCCCACTAAATAGAGATTATAGTCTAGAGAAGAGAGCAGTGTCCTGGAGGCAGATATCTCTCCAAATTGGACTCCACGAGTCAGATAGTGATTGTAGACAAGATCACAACGTTGCTTAAAATAAAACTATTAAAACATTTCTGACAGTAAAGTTCTGAGGCCTGGGTCACAATAGTTTAAAGATACCCATGTTCAAAGCAGAAGAACTTTAGGCTAGTCCTTACTTTTCCTTTACAAGTCCCCCCATTTTAGGGGACAACTAACTCTTTCTGTTCATGTCCTACAAAATCTGACTCTGCTAAGATCTGCCTGATCCAGCCATTATCCCTCAAGAAAATCCTTAAAAAACCAGATAGAACGAACTCGTAATTCACCAAGAACCATGTTTACAAACCAGTATAGACTCATTAACAAAACATATTTTTACAAAATGTATTTTTTTCTGAATGTATTTTAAAACTAGATACCATTCAAAACTTAAAATATTGTTCAGGTCATGGCCATTTCACACTGAAAACTTAACAAAAATCTGTCTCCAATTCTAATCTTATTCTTAAAAATGTTTAATGAGAGAAAGTAGGATTGTGATTATAAAGGAATCCATTTCCATATGATACATGAATGTTTGTATTTAATTTTTATGAGGATAAATATTGAACACCTGATGCTTCACAAAATTAATTGTCTGATGCAGGATGGATCAGCTAATATCATTATGGAAATATTCTGAGTGATATACTTGCAATTGCCTTGCATATTGCAATAAGGCAGTGCAGTGGGAACTCTTATTTGCCATGGCAACCATTAATTGGATATGCAGGAGGTGGTGTTTTGCTTTGAATAAATCTGACTGGGTCAGCAATTGAATGTTTCAAACAAATGATCTATATTTTACATAATTTTTCACATTTTTTTAGTTTTTGAATTATTTTTTTCTTCTTATCTATGTGTTCCTCATAAAGGAATGGGATAAAATTGAATGGAACCCTGGGACATTTTGTTTTATGATTAATTTTGGGAATGCACATTTTGTATTTCTAAGTCAGACAAATAAAAACTGATTGTAATTACATTTGTATTCCTGCCATGTGTTCTCAGGCCTCTTTCTCCATTGTTTCTTTCTCATGTGACTATTATTATGGATCAAATAGCTGCTTTGCATAAATCATTTCCATAAAAATGTATAGTTGATTTTGATTTACAGAGAGTTTGACGTAGGAGACAGTCTTTTTGTGTATCACACTGGGATTTCGATTAAAATACATTGGGATGTATATATGAAAAATTAACTTCCAAAGAAATGAATCCTAAGCAGATACTTAGAGAGAAATTATTAAAATCTGAAGACAATAGATATTTCAAGACAGGAAAGTGTGAAATGCAAAGAAAAGACTCTTCTTTGAGTTATACATTCCATGGCATATTCATTAATAATTTGTTTAGAAACACTGTGATTGTTTCTATGTTAAGTCATGCTCTCAAATTACTATTTTTCTCACAATTAAAACCAGATGCAACTCTGAAGGCGTTTATGAATGTGATTAATTTTTTACAAGGGAGTAGTTGTGCCTAAGTCAAGGAAGACAACTATAGTATTCAAGGTCATATTATTTCCTTGCTTATTTCTGGAGTCTTTTTATGATATTAATGAGTCAATATTCCCATTATTCCATATTATATCAGGATATATTTAGGAAATCATCTGGATTCAATACAGGACAGAAATATCTCCCTAATATTAGTCACTGAATATATTGATGCTTCAGAATTAGTTCACAAAGCTTCATCCTGGAGCACAGTCCAGGACTTTTGTCAGAATGCTGGGCACATCACTGTTCACAGTCCTAAAGCCAGTCCCTGAGGAGAATTTGAAGCAGGGTGTGTACAAAACACTGAGTACTCTGTGCGGATCAATATATGAGTTCTCTAGGTTGGTTATCTCTAAATGAACTATTCCCGCAAATAATTTGTTGAATGTGTCCCAACCAGCTGCAGACTTTGTTTTAAAGATGTGGTGAAGGTGAGATAGTTTGTGGGGGTTTGGGGTTTGTTGGTTTGTTTACTTGTTTTCTCAAGTAAAACTATTATGTTATTTTCTCATATATACTAATTTGATAAGTAGATAAATCTCCCAGAAGTGGTTCTTACACTGTTCGAGCCAGCAGAGGAAAGAGGCTGGTGAAGGGACTCGAGCACAAGTCCTATGAGAAGAGGCTGAGGGAGCTGGGGTTGTTCAGTCTGGAGAAGAGGAGGCTCAGGGGAGACATCACTGTCTATAACTCCCTGAAAAGAGGTTGTAGCCAGGTGGGCGTTGGTCTCTTCTCCCAGGCAACCAGCAGTAAGACAAGAGGGCATGGTCTTAAGCTCTGCCAGGGGAGGTTTAGGTTAGATATTAGGAAGAAATTATTTACAGAGAGGGTAATCAGGCATTGGAATGGACTACTCAGGGAAGTGGTGGGTTCTCGGTCCCTGGAGGTTTTTAAGATGAGACTGGATGTGGCACTTAGTGCCATGGTCTAGTAACCACAGTGGTTGGACTTGACGATCTCAGAAGTCCCCTCCAACCCAGCTGATTCTATGATTCTATGAACATACTGTCTTCTTCAATATATTCTTCAGTTCTGTGGCAACAACACCACCATATTCCAACCAATAGACTGCTATATAAAAGGTACATTTCCTTCTTATGCAATGCAGCATTAGTATATAGCCATAATGCTCTGAGAATGGTCTGTTGGAATGTCCATCTCAGAAGATCCAGGGTATGAAACTTAACATGTGAACTTTGTGCTTTCTAGAGTCTTTCCTGAGTCATGGTCATAATATTTTTATATTATGAGGAAGACTCCCTTTAACTGTATAATCTTTGGTTGAAAATCCTTTTATTTTTCATAGATACTAGTTTTCAGATCAAGCAAGATGTTTAAATGAATTTAGTCTTGATATAACAAAAACTGTTTGTGACAGTTTTGTTCTAAGCATAATGAGGACATATTAACTTTAATTGAAGTCATCACTAAGATGTATTGAGCTAAAATGCTGATGCAGAGCTACAACGGTCAAAAAGTCGTGGTGGTGACACAGAAATTTCCGGTTTTAAGATAACTTGTCATGCAAGCAGTTATAACAGAATCTATCTAAAAATGCAAGTATAACCTTCTAAATTATTCCATTACATTAACCCTGCATTATCCCTTTTTGTCCATGATAACAAAAAATAATATCAAGGAGTGATTTTAAAGAAGCAACCAGGTTTAATTAATCAAAGAAATTGACAGTAAATAAAATCTTTCATATGACCATTTTCAGCCAACGGAACAAATATCGTAATTATATTGTATTGTAAATCAGTCTATTCCTGAGAAATCCTGTATGTTTGGCTATTTTAATTATTTTCCATCAAATTTTCCAACTTCTTTTTCCGGTTTATTGAGAGATTTAAATACATGGTCTGACCTGTGTTATATTGGATACCTGCAAATTAACAGTTTCCAAATTATTGTACTCTTGGTCTCCTGGCTTATGTGTAAACAATCAGATCATTAGCAACAACAGTTCAGCATAACTGTACTCTAACACACAGCAAAGGGTGTCAATGCTAAGGTTACACTAAAGTCCTTAACCAGTATGACATCCATTTCCATATTTATTTGGCCTGAATAGTGTCATAGTTTTTAATAACACTGCAATGTGAACCAAGATCATATTATTATCTTAGAGAGGCCTCCCATATAAATGAAGAGTTCTTAAATTTTAAATATTTCAGGAAGGTTACAGACATGTATTTTTCTATTTCCCAGTTCGTACTTTTACTTTTTTTTATCTCTGGAAGAAAAAAAAAAGGGAAGAAAAAAAGGAACAACAAAAAAAGAAGGGTTTGCTTTGTTTTGGTTTTTTAATGTAATATTTAAATAAAAATGTATCTAATTTATTTGCCAGCTCTTTTTCTCTGTGTGAAATGCAGCATCTCTTTGGGGGGTTATTGCTGCCATCTAGGCAGCAGTCATTTCACAGAATGTGACATTACTTGTTTAGAATTCAATTATGTTTTCTTTCATGTCAGACAACATTAAATGACCATTTGAATTTTGGTCCTTTGACATTAGTAATAGTTACAATTCATGGCAGATGACTCCTCAGATGTCAGAAGCTTGGACCAATGGATAAAAACCTTTTTATTTTGCATGTATATCACAACTGGTAATCAAGAAGATTCAGAAATGCCTATTACAGTGGAAATTGTCTTTATTAATTTAATTTCTGTATAAAGAGACGCTCAGAAATTTGGTTGTACACTCATTCATTTTAAAAGACAGGCATTTTCATGACATGTAAGTTGGTGTCTGGTTTTCTTCACTCAGGAACCTCCTGAATGGGCACCCTTAAAAGTCCTTCTTGTCTTCCTTCCTTTTTCTTGGTCATATTATTAATACAGTTTCCAAGACAGGGACCTTCACATTGAATGCCTCTCTTTTATCAGGTTTATTTGCTGTTGTTGACTTTCTCACCCATTCTCTAGTAGGAGTTGATGCAAAGCTGGTAGTTAGACCTCTGAGAGTTATTTAACAGGTGGTAGAAGTGAAAAGATCATAAAAGAATGATGATGAATGAGAGTGTGAAAATTTACATAAAAATAAAATGTAGATATCTGGTTAAATTTCCATCTAGTGTTTGGGAAATAGTGTAGAGGTACTGGTCAAGTGTTCTTTTTTCCCTTTTGTTTTTCTTTTCCTTCTCTTTTTTCTGTCATTCATCTGCCTGAAATGAGAATTACTTTATGATACAGATCTTGCTACAGTATTGTTTGACTACTTTATTTCTAGGTTAATGATCTACACAGGATGGATCTCAATGCTTTTGTAGAAAATATAGCTGTTCGAATTCAGAAAGGTTGGTTATTAGCTGCTGTAATTTATGAAGGGGATTATACTTTTGACCTTTCAGCCACACTGATTTCTTAATTTCTACAGGGCTTTTACAAGTTAATTGTTTTTGATCCAGTTCTCACAGAAGTGTAGATTTTTAAATCCACAACAATGAGTTAAAGAACCTGTCACCTTTCAATAGAAAATAGGTGTCTGTTCCCTGACCCTTTTGAAATCTCTTCCTCAATAATTTAACGTGATTTTTTAAAAGAAAATTGCTCTTTCACAAGACAGAACATTAAAATTATCATCATTTTCAGTATATTGCTTGTGTCATATAATCTCCTTTTCAGACATGCCTTTTCTTAGTCATTAGCCTCTCAATTTGCGCATCTTTAAGTCATCTTGCAAAACCCATATATTTTTCAAATAGTGGGAGGTTTTGTTTTCTTTGCATGGACATTAGCATTGTGTGCTTGCAACCCAGAAAGTCAACTGCATGTTGGGCTGCTTCAAAAGAAGCATGGCCAGCAGATCGAGGGAGATGATTCTGCCCTTCTACTCTGTCCTCATGAGACCCAATCTGGAGTAATTCAGCTCTGGGGGCCCCAACATAAGAAGGAGACAGACCTATTGGATTGAGTCCAGAGGAGGGTCACAAAGATGATCAGGGCTCTAGAGCACCTGTTCTACAAAGACAGGCTGAGAGAGTTGGGGTTATTCAGCCTGGAGGAGAGGAGGCTCCAGGAGACCTTATGGCAGCCTTCCAGAACCCAAAGCAGGCTTATGGGAGAGCTGGAGAGGGGCTTTTTACAAGAGCATGTAGAGACAATGGGACATGATTTTTTAGGTTAAGATAACATATTAGAAATAAATTCTTTACTGTGAGGGTGGTGAGGCATTGTAACAGGTTGCCGAGGAAGTTGTGGATGCCCCGTTCCTAGAAGTGCGCAAAGTCAGGTTGAATGGGGCATTGGGAAACCTGGTCTAGTTGAAAGTGTCCCTGCCCATGGCAGGAGATTGAAATTAGATGAATTTTAAGGTCTTTTCCCACCCAAACTACTCTATAACTCTATGATGATTATTGACTGATATAAATATTTTTGTTATGCCTGTTTCATGTATTCATTTTTTAACTGAATTTTCCTTTAAAAATGGTTTTCAGAACTTACAGAACTGAGCAAGCCATCTCAGCCACAGTGTGTACATGTCAGTGATTTCAATTGTGGTACTGATTACTTGGAATATCTTTTTAAAAACTGTTAAAAATGAGTGGTTTAACTTATGTCTTGGACTTCGAGTTGCTCAGACATAAAATTGAAAGTGAGCAGTCATCTATCAATAACAGCAAAAGTGTTTGTAGAATACTAAAAGAAGGCCATTGTTGACTTTCTCAAAGAGTATCCATAATATCAGAATAGTTAAGTATTTTAAGATACATCTCAAATACAGAGTTGCTCTAATTCCAGATTGCTCCAAGAATCATCTTCAAATTTGTGTTTGAAGATTGTATGAAAAATTTTTTTCAGAGTGTATATTTGAATTATATTTTATCATGGTAGAGATAATCTCAAAATACTCTGTACAACAACCTAAAATAGGACGTTCAACCAATCTTTAGACTGCTAGACCCAAAACTCATTGACAGTAGAATAAGTTTTTGAACTAACAGTTTAAGCACAGTTAAATATTGCAATATACAAGCCAAATCATCTAGCTCAAGAATCAAGGCTTGCAATGAGAAGTGCTTACAGAACCTCTTGGACAATCAGGAACTGAAAAAGTTAGGTCAGTGTTGTGCTTGTGGTTTCTTTGTTTTTAATGTCCAAAAGTAGTTGTACAGATGTCACCTTTGTACAAAACAGTGCTCGGAAATGCCCATTTTTTTTAATTACCAGGCAGTCTCAACAGTGCAATGGAAAAGAAATTGTAAAATATTAAATAGAAATAAACACTTACCAAACACTAAAATGCCATTGTACTGTATGTACCTTTCTATTGCAACTTTTTAAAACAGATTTTTCAGAATAATTTTGGTTATAAGGGTCCTTGGATGTCATCTGGTTCCAACATCCTGATTAAGTCTTAGTTAATGTCAGTGTTAGTAATTAAATTTGGGGGATTTTTAAAATATTCAACTAATTTTTTTTTATGCACCTGTGTCCTTGCTTTTCATCCTTTCATTGTACACCTCTGAAAAGAATTTAGCTTGACCTTCTTTATATGTTTCCACTACATTGCTGATGGGAGCAGTGAAATTGCTTCTTAACCTTCTCCAAAGTGAATAAACCCAACTGTCAGCCACTCCTTCTACAACTTTTGTTTCTGCTTCTAATTATCTTGGTGGTCCTCCACTGGATTTTCTGTCTTCTGCTGAACTTGCTACAATTAGTCAATGTCCTTCTAGTACTGGTGAAACCAGACCCAGAAAGATTAATACAAACCAAACCAAACTTGTAAAAATTTACTTAGTATGCATTCATGAGGCACAGAAAAATGTGATTATTCTCCCTGAAATAGCCAATGGTGATCTAATTTGTCAAGCAGTAAAGTCTAACAGATGGCTAAGCACTTCACTGGCTGATATTGCTGGATGGATTCCTTTATACTTAGTTGCAAATCTCTAGGGCTAGTTTTGGATGTAACATAAACAGGAGGACACAATCAAAGTATTTAATGGAATACAAATAAAGGATTCCTATTATAGAAGTTTTACAGTACTTTGTGGAGGTCAAAAACTAAGCGATCCCAGGCTTGGGGATAAAAACTGGAATATTTATTGAACACTCCTCTTGCAATATAAGGGTCTTGGAGGCAGGACATGTTAATGAAGAGGATGGGTTACGCTAACTAGGGGACAGATTATGCTAACTAGAGGATTACACAATTCTCTGTTGCAATTACACAAGGTGGTTAATATTCTTCTGAGACGAGGAGCCACACGAAGAGAGAGAACAAGAGGGTTTCTACATCATCTGACAACATTACCACAAAGTCTTTCATATCTTGCTGAAAGAGATAGGACAATTAAACATAGCTAAATATTAACAGGTCTTGTGATGAAGCTCCTCAGAGTAAGGAGTTTCTCCAGGTCCTGCTGTCCATGGCCTGCTACGTAATCCTATCATATCCTTTTCTACTGATAGCCAAGTTTTGGATTCCAACAGTAGTTATTACATTGGAATGGCTAAACTGGATAATATCTCTACATGTATAATCAGTAAAACAGGTAACCTTAAATACTGTGTGTGTAGTTTCGGTCACTGCAGTACAGGAAATACATCAAGCTGTTAGAGAGCATTCAAAGGAGGGCAACAAGGATTGTGAAGGGCCTTGAGAGGAAGATGTCTGAGGAGCAGCTGAGGCCACTTGGATCTGTTCAGCCTGGAGAAGAGGAGACTGAGGAGACACCTCTTTGCATGAGGTGTTACAACTTCCTCATGAGGGGAAGAAGAGGGGCAGGCACTGGTCTCTTCTCTGTGGTGACCAGTGACAGAACCTGGGAGAATGGCCTGAAGCTGTACCAGGGGAGGTTTAGGCTGGATATTAGGAAAAGGTTCTTTTCCCAGAGGGTGGTTGGGTGCTGGAACAGGCTCCCCAGGGAAGCAGCCACAGCACCAAGCCTGACAGTTCAAGAAACATTTGGATGATACTCTCAGGCATGTGGTCTGACTCTTGAGGATGGTCCTGCGTAGGGTTAAGACCTGGACTCGATGATCCTTGTGGGTCCCTTCCAACTCAACCTACTCTGTGATTCTATGATTCTGTGAAATGTTAACCTTTATATCGTCTACAAAACGGTATTCTAAAAATATTTTTTCTCCAATTAATATCAAATATTCACCAAAAATGTAAAAAGCTGGAAAGTTTTTTTCTATTTCAAAAAGCTCAAAAGTTTTTTTCTATCTAGTTTTTTTCAATCTCTATTTCACATTTGGTTGTACTTTTCCACTGCATATTCAGATTTAGAGTAGACTCTGTGAGAAGCTTAAAAGGCCTCCCAGAATATGTTAGTCAAAAATGTTATTCACCTCAAGCTTTTCTGAACTTCTTGAGTCAGCAATATTAAATGACATTTCACACAAAAAGAAGATCATTGACTTCTTATTTGTAGTACCTTTGTGTTTTTAACCCTGGCTACAGATGCTATGAAAGCAAACAGTAAAGGAAGTTTTGGCTTTCACTAGTTCCTTATACAGAAAAAATGAAATCAGAACATGAAAGATAGTTTAAATAACTTATTGGAACTGACATTCTTAATACAGAAGTTTTCCTAATACTGAGCCACGGTGATCTTTCTTTCCTCCTTAAATTCAAACAGCTCTCATTCTCAAAGCAAACAACATTGAAACAAATAATCATCCTGCAGTATGCCACTAATGCATTATTCTAGTGGGTTTCATAGTAGAACTGTCTTCCAGTATGTTTTGCTATAGAAAATGAGAAATTAAACTGTCCACTTACAGACCTTTTTATTGAGAATCCCCATAAAAACATCTATATTTCTGAAGAAAAAAATACCTTTTTATTGAAACAAACTACTTGGGATTTTTCTGTTTTCTCATTGCCTGTGTAGCAAAACATTTCAAAACTTTCACATTATCAAATAATTGCACACAAATGTATGCAATTAAAATGATTATTTATGTACCATATTGATGAGAGAATAATATTTGTAAATTATGCTCATGCAATTATAACTATCTTCCTCGTATGAAAGACAAGTTTGAAGCTTGATTAAAAAAAAATCCCTATTTAAAACACCGTAGTGATTTTTACAGGGGAAGCAAAAGGAAAAATCAAATCAAATCTAATGCAACCCTTAATACTGTAAGGTGTCCATACTCTGTATTTATCAAGTAAATAAAACAAACAATAGAAAAGAAAATAAATTCTACTTGCAAATATGAAAAAGTCCATTTGGCTGTTCTTAGCTGTAGGCACTTTCAGAGTAATACTTAGCAGGCTTCCAGATATCCATGATCAAGAGATCTAAAAAGAGTTAGAAACAACTGCATTTAGCTGATTGGATGCTATATATAAGCAAACTCGTGTTTGCAGAACGTGTGATGCTCTTTTGATAGTTTTCATTGTAATTATGCAGTATCACTGTGCCTCTATCATATATTTTAACTTCATGTTATACCATACCCTATCCATATCTTGTCCCTATACCATCCCTATACCATATCCTATCCTTGTCACCTGCTGTGACAAGGCCAATATCGATGTGACAAAATTTAACCCAGAGCCAAGATAGAAATAAAAGTTAGTCTTGGCTCCTTCCTCCTACAGAATAGCCTCTATGGACATTACTGATGTGTCTTATACCTAGGAACAGATAGAAGCCCTCTCTACATCTGGATCAGTTTTAACAAGGATTTTTATTCAATGTCACAATAAAATCCAAAATTTAATTATTTATCAGATTGTTGGACATCTAGAGAGACATCATGATTATGCACACGACCTTTCACCACCACAAACCATTTCAAGATTGAACAAATCAAAAAGAGCTATTCCAAAGCTATTTGAAATAACACAGTTTTTCCAATTATTCTATCACTAATGATTATTCACCAAATACATTTGCTTACCAAATGTATTAAGTCAGATTTTATTTTTCATCTTCTCTAGGATTTTTGTTTGGAAGTCTGGGGTCCTCAGCTCCTGTGGTGTCTTTAATTTTCATTCAAAGGATGGCCTCTTCCCTGGGACTGTCACCCAGAGGTGGGTGTGCAGCTGGCACTGCAGCTGCACACCCAGCTACCTGCACTGAACGTATTCCTTAACAGCTCCTCCTTCCCCTGGCACCAAGGTCAGGCTGACAGGCTTGTGGTTCCCCAGATCCTCCTGCCAACCCTTCTTGTAGACGGATGTCACATTGGCTTGCTTCCAGACAGCAAATGTCAATTTTTGTGGCAGTAATCAGATTGAGTTCTAGTTGGGCTTTGTCTCTTCTAACTTTCTGTCTGCATAATCTCACAACATCTTTGTGATCATCCTGAAATGCCTGCCCCTTCTTCCAGAGTTGATACACTCTCTTTTTAGCTCTGAGTTCCAGCCATATCTCTCTGTTCAACCAGGCCAGTCTTCTTCGCCTCTGGCTCGTCTTTAGGCACATGAGTATGACCTGCCCCTGTAAAAAAGATTTCCTTCTTAAAACACATCCAACCTCCCTGTTCACCTTTGTTCTTCTCAACTGCCTCCCAAGGGATTTTCTCAATCAGACTCCTAAACAGACCAAAGTCTGCCCTCTGGAAGTTCAAGGTGACAGTTTTGCTGCCCCTGCTGCTAACTGTTCCAAGAATCAAAAACTATCATTACATAATCATTGTGCCCAAGACAGCTTCCACCATTGTATCACACTTCTCTGCTCACAACAGTAGTCCAGTGGGGAACTTTCCTTAGTTGGCTCCTTCACCAGTTCTGTCAGGAAGTTACCTTCCACACACTTTAAGAACCTCCTAGGCTTTTTCCTCTCTGCTGTGTTGCAGGTTTTGTTACAGAAACTGGTCCTTACCTCTTTTCCTGTTATTTAGGTGAGAGAGCAAGGCACAGTTATTCACTCTCGTTTCTCTTTGAAAGTGAATTTTAAGGCTGGGTGCTAAAACTTTTTGTCAGTCAGTTCTATGCCTTGTTACATTAAAAAAAATATTATTTATTCTGCTTGCACCTTCAAATCACAAAAGCTTTGTGCAGGTAATTACATTCTATGTGCAGTTGAGAGCATGACAATAAGCAATCAGTCAATTCCATTACTGTGAGGGTGATACTGTGAGGGCTATACCCAATATCATTTGCTTCTCTGTAATACAGGCACAAAACGCTCTGAGTTCCAGTGTTTTCCTGTTATTACATTTTAAATCATATAGTTAATGATAGCTTTATAGTCACTTGGAAACACGTGTGCTATGAATACAAATATCAAGAGACCAATAATTTTTTTTTTTAAAAAGCAAGAGTTTGATTTATAATGGGACAAGCAGGCAAGGAACAATTTTGTTCGTTTCATCACTAGTAGTAATAATAATGATACTACTACTGTTAATAATTCTTATGTTATTATTACTATTATTATTTTATTTTAAAATGTTATTTTAAAATATTTATGCCTATGGTCAGAACATTATTTTCCTCTGTTAATGCCTATCATCGAATAAAGAACAAGAAAGTAGTTGTTAAAAGTTGTTCTCTTTTTTTCCTATAATAATAGAGATCCTCCTGATTCTTAATGGCTTTAAACAAAGAAACCCACAAAACTTACTTAGAAATTAATCTTTGACAAAATGTCAGAACTGTAAAAAAATATTCTTTGTAATGACCTGAAAAGAATAGAAAATACAGTGTCCCAGACCTCACATTTGTGCAGTGCTGCACTCACCTGTTGACACAAAGTTCATATAAAAATACTTTTATAAAACTTTATATACTTTTATTTTATATAAGACTGTGGGATTTTTTCGCCCAGCAAAGGGGAATACTGAAGTGGCAAAAAGCCACCAGAATAATTCCTGCTATTTTTCTCAGAAAAGGAATGAGCTTACTGTCCTTGTGTTTTCAACATCAGACATAAAAGACTCTCTAAACGGAACATGTACAAAACTTTATACATTTTCACGCTGTATTATTCTGAGAGTCCTTTCTTTGCTATGCGAAGGACAATATCTCACTCATGGGCTGGTTTGATGTACATATATACATCTAAGAATAAGTAAAGACAGTCAGGAACTCTTTTAACTTACTGCAAAACATTTAGCTTAGCATATTGCATGCAGGGTCAAGATGAACTTCTGTAAAAAATTATCTGCTCAAATATTCATTAGATATCTGCAACTTCCTAAAAAAAAAAGAAATGTAACTTAAAAAACGGTCTTTGAGACTAAATTTGGAAAAGAAATTTAAAGTGTAGTCTCCATTATGCCCTGACCATAATGTCAGTGTTTTTTCTATTTATATCCTAATCTTGCTGTCTGATGAGCAACTCAGTAGTCAGTTTTCTTCTATTCTCTTGAATATCAGAATTGCAAGACTAAATTATCTCCCTTGTAATGATTATCTAGTCCAATGTATAGGTTAATAATTCGGTACAACTTGTAAAAGTTCCAGCATTGAAAGGCTGAGCGCTCATAATACATGATTGCTGGTTACTCACTTGGGCTGTCATAAATAAAAGTTCAATTTCTATTGCATTAGGGCTTTTTTAAAAGAGCTCTCTAAATTTATAATTTAGTATCTTATCATAAGAGTATGGCTTTGTAGTGGTAGAAGTACTTCTTTACCACATTTTTCAATGACAAAAGAAAACAATCAAACCCAAAGTAAAATTCTTAGTTTTTTCCCAAATCAAACAGGAAAAAAAAATGTAGGTTGAAGTGTATCATTTGGGCAAAAGAGTTTGTGTTTATTTTCCTTTAAGACAATTTTTTTTTCTCCTCTACACATGTATGCATATTCTGGATTCTTAATGCACGTTTTCATCAAGATATTATTTTCCTTTTTATCCCTAGGGCAATACATATTTTAGTTCCTTGGTCAAAATTCATACTACGATGTTATATTATTTTTCCTTTATATGTATATATGTGCATGTACTTCAGAGGGGGGTTCTTCAGTGCATGATACCTCTACAACTTCCACACTTCATAAAACTTGGCGAAAAGGAAAATTTTCTGGAAGTCACATCCTACAGAAATATTACTGTAGCTGAACCATAATGGCATCAC
Source organism: Pipra filicauda (assembly GCF_003945595.2). Lineage (NCBI taxonomy): Eukaryota > Metazoa > Chordata > Aves > Passeriformes > Pipridae > Pipra > Pipra filicauda. The sequence goes on along the minus strand of NW_024104776.1, from coordinate 3,138,210 downwards.
TATGATTACAGCAGTTTACAGGGAAGAAAACATAGCTCCTGTTTGCAAGATCAAAAATGTTTTTCTTCACTTGAAAATACTACTGCTATGCAGAGACACTATCTTAAATGTATATTGCCTGTTTTTAAGAAAAATACAGTTGCCTTAAGGAATAGGAAGGAATTAGTGCCTGACTTTTCTTGAAGTGATCATTTTTGTGCTGAACACAAAAACCTAATTCTTCTCTATGTGGACAATGACACAGAAACAAACATTAACAGACAAAGGGAAAAAACCTTCTGTCACCAGTTTCTCTCTGCTCGCTTTTAAGAATGGAAATTACTTAACAAAATGGTTATTCTAGTGATATTTATACTTTATACTGAATCACAGAATCATAGAATCAGCTGGGTTGGAAGGGACCTCTGAGATCATCAAGTCCAACCCTTGATCCACTACCACAGTGGTTGCTAGACCATGGCACTAAGTGCCACATCCAATCTCCTATTAAAAACCTCCAGGGGCAGAGAATCCACCACTTCCCTGGGCAGCCCATTTCAATGCCTGATTACCCTCTCTGTAAAGAATTTCTTCCTAATATCCAACCTAAGTCTCCCCTAGCAGAGCTTAAGAAAATGCCCTCTTGTCTTGCTGATAGTTGCCTGGGAGAAGAGACCAACCCCCACCTGGCTACAACCTCCTTTCAGGGAGTTATAGAGAGTGATGAGGTCTCCCCTGAGCCTCCTCTTCTCCAGACTGAACAACCCCAGCTCCCTCAGCCTCTTCTCATAGAACTGTCAAAGGACACAAAAGGGTATAGGGTTAAATGCCACATTAGGTACCCACCTACAAGTGTCAGTTAATTGAGGTTTGCTCAGTACTCAGAACAGTTGAAGCTCATCTTTTGCTTTCTGTTAGTTTCTATCTGGTAGAATTTAAAGAGCAAATATCTGAAGGAAACCTCCAGTTCTGTGTAATCACAGGTCACAGATAATTCTTTATTGACATCTTCACTTTAACTCCAAGTTATCTGTAACATTTCTACCTGTTCCCACTGGCGAGGCAATTCGAGCAGCTACAGAGTTCAGAGATCTGCTAAATCAGGAATTAAAGAATGAACTAAATTCCATTATATCAGAAACTCAATTATTCCACTAGAGACAAACTCCATAGTATGGGATTTGATATTGTTGAAGAAACAACAAAAAGTTAAAACTGTCTTGCTTCCCAGCAATGTAGATAAGGAAGATCACAGGCCAAGGCTATCTATACCCATAGGTTGCAGGTGGAAATGCTATCTTGGTAATAACAGATAATAGACTGAGACATGATGGGCTGAGAAATGATGTACAAAACATTGATGGATTTAGATGTGAATAAAACACCTAAAATTGATTTATTTTAAAGTATGTGTGATTAGTGATATTCTTTTGTATATATAGAAAATTTATCTAAGAAATTTTGCTTCTTTCATCAACTGAAAAAGAAATAATTATTTTCTTTTAAAAAACCACCTTTTTTAGTTCCTATATTTTATTTATTTATTATTATTTTATTACTAGCTTCTATACAATAATTTTAGCACAATGTTCTTTATGTTAGAAAATTTACCCTTCATGTTTTATAATCTCAAAATTTTCAGTTAAAATACTCATTTCCAGTGCTTGGGACTTCAAATATCATTTTTCATGTAGAAATATTTCTAGTTTTCACAATTGCAAAGAAAGTAACGGGAATATAACTTTACTCCAAGACTGAAAGCAGGGAATATAAATTATAAAGAATCTCTTAAAATTGTTTTGGTTATTTTCAAGAAAACTGAGAACACTGAGAGTGAAAAATCAGTTCTTACTTCCTAGTTCTCATGGCTACCTTTAGTATTTGGTTTTGGTAGACTTTTGCAATACCAAGTTTAATTGATTAAATATTTCTGAGCCAAAGAGATTTCTTTGCATGCTTCTTATAAGTGACAGTGGGAGTCAAATTCACCACAAAAGTCAGTGTATTTGCATTGAAGGTTTATCTATCAGTTAACTCTGTTTGCCACATTTTTTAACTCTTTAAAATTATATTGTTGAAAAACAAGGGGCCTTGGATTGTGATTTCATTCTTTTTTAAGATTTTTTTTCTGTAAGTGAATGGGTAAAAATGAACATAGCTCAAAAGAATCATACTTGGAGAACAAGAAATTGCATTTCTCTGCAAAGAAGATAAAACTCCACAATTGTTTAAGCTAGCAAATTTGAGAAAAAAAATTTGTTTTAAGAGCTATATCACAAAGATAAGGTGAACACAATGATGTATTCAACCTTTCTTTTAAGAACTAATGGGATCAATGGCATTGCTTGTAAAAATTATCACTCCTATAGCCTATGAAAAATCTGTGTAAAAGTGACTATACAATCAATCCTTAAAATTATATATGTACATAACCTAGAAAAGGTAGCCATATTACACACTATTAAATCTCCAAGTGTCTTAATTTTTCCTGAGTGCAATTGCAAAAACAGTTCGACTCTTTTATAACTTAAATTAATCCAAGAGAAAAACAAACAAATAAACTAAAAAGCAAACAAACAAATTAACCCCCCCCTACAAATTACCTTCAAGAAAAAAACCCATAACAACACAATGAAGAAGCACACTGCAGCAGCAAAGGCACAGGGAAATCATCACTGAACTTGTCCAAGTACATCTAATAAACACTTAGATGAAAAATTAAAAATGCCTTATATCTTAGTGGGAGACAGTGTTTGGATGAATCAAACATGCATTAGAGCAATACAGTCACCAGTGGCTGTCAGTTCAGCCAAATGACTTAGCTGCAGGATGCCTTCTGTGCGTCATAAAGCCTCCTCAAAGTGACAAACGTTCTGCCACTTGCTGCAGATGCATGGCTATTGTGCACAGCAAGGACTGCATATATCATTACAACCCTGTGTATTCCTAATTTGTATTGTCACGTGAGAGCTAAAACCTGGAATGAGGCCCCGAAGGCACAAGAACTAATGAACTCTGCCTGGCTTTAGAAGAGTAATCCATCACTGGCATACGTTGGCCCTTTTCTTTAGACTGTGTTGATGAAAATTTTCTACTCTCTCATGCCAAGTGACATTTTCTTAACTGTGTAAGACAGAATGTTCTCCTAACATTAACCTTCCCATAGCAAAATACACTACGGTTTAATATTCTAAGTTAATTTGAAGCATTTCTCATTAAGACATGGGAGGAGAGGAAACAAAAATAGTAAAAAAAAAGAAATTTATTAGTCATATCTTCCCTGTTTAGCTATGGACTTAAAAAGTAGATATAAAACATGTGAATAGTGTTATAATAGTAACATTTATCTCAAAATAAATAGACATATGCATGGATTTCAGTAGCAGGCCAGTTTCATTAACAGTATTACTAATGTTAATACCAACATCAAGTGACTGATATTATGATAATCCATTAAATTTTAACTATATTTTTTGCCCCCAACCTGACTATATTTGGCAAAAAAGGTTTTAATATTACCAGCTTTCTGCATAAGAACCTTTGTCCCAGTACAGCAAAATCTGAAAGTTTTGAGATTCTAGAAAGGTTTTTCAAGAAAAATTAGCTGCCCAGACTTTGCTTTTTATCTAATGTAAGTAAATATCCTCACATTTTTAGTAGGAGTTGAATAAGAGGTGTCACCATCCGAGGGGGGAGGGGAGAAGGCCACAGCACTGCACAGAAGGGTCCGAGGAGGTTTGAGGTTGTGATGCAATGCCGAGTTTAATGGGTGTGCACAAGGGTTTTATGAGCTCTGGCTTGGAATGCACCAGAAGATGGGGTGCAGCATGAGACAGACAATCAGGGAAACGAATCGGGATAGGGACGCAGGCGAAGAAGGAGGAACGGGGAGGAACCGGGCAAGGAAAGGGCGAAGCAGGGAGCGGCCATGCCTGAGCAAGCCCAGGAAGTACAAACCTTGGGGAAACATACAGTGTATATATTTGTAAACACATAAGAACTGCAAAGTCCGTATAATAAAGTCCCTTCAATCGCTGTATATCTTTTTCCATTCCTGAAACCATTCCCATTCTGATCCTTGCTCCTTCACAAAGAAGTTTGCTTGATTTTTTTTTTTTGCTTGTTTTATGTTTTTTCAAAATAATATTTGACTTAACTATAATTTTGATAATCCTAATAAGACCAACTTTATAGATATACCATGAGGAAGATTCCAAATTGTCTACTTTCATTACACATTGCCTGCTCCATGCTGCCCAGTCCTTTACCATATAAGACAGTAATCAAGGTCCCGCAGCTCACAAAGTTTATTAGCAAACTACACAGTTGGCATGGAAATTGGTATGTATTTTGTCCCACCATCATCATCATCATCATCATCATCATCATCATCATCATCATCATCATCATCATCATCATCATCATCATCATCATCAATCATCATCATCATCATCAGTAAAAAGGGAAGTAAGAAAAATGAAGGGCAGACGATATAAAGGCGATCATCAGTCCTGGGCCTGGCATCAATCCAGCTGACAGGGTGTCCAGAGTCCTGGAGTTGGGCCACCCAGGTTCTGTGGAGGTATCTTCTGCACTTATGCTGGGTGTTGTGCAGTCATCACGAACCTGAACAAGAAAACTGACTCCAGAAAGGTGTCATACCTTCTTACAGCCTCCCTTTCCATGACCTTCAGGTTCTAATTTGTCCACTTGAATGGTCATTGGTGTTTGAGGCAAAGTAATGTGTTAATTCCTCACTGCCTAAGCTTCTACAGGGTAGTTAAAATGAAATAAACTTAGTAGAATTATATTTATAGGAAAATATTTAGTACACATACATGCAAATAAAATTATTTGTCTAAGGTAATAAATTAATTGAATAAAATGAAAACTAAAGAATTTTTTTTCTAACGTTCTGCAGAATCAGACTGTGAAAAGCCTGAAAAATGAGATTTTCACTTTAATCTGGTTATGTTGGTGAAGACAAGTTAGTAAACTCATAATAGCCTTTTAGCTGAAAATTTATGTTATGATGAAGATTAAAATAATAATTATCTACATCAAGAATACCTATTAAATTTAGAGAATTACTTATTTCAGGGGTGTGCTTTGGCCTTGATTCTAGACAAAGGTCAGTCTAGACCATAACTGTGATCTCTTCAGCCTTAAACTTACAAAATAGTACCAAAGAAAGTTTATTCAAATTTTGTGATTGAACACTATGCTAGATAATCTCATCTAGGCTCTCTTTCCCATAAAATGGGACCAAATTTTTTACTGAGGTCCGTTACAATCTCGGCTATTCTGTGTTTCTATGATTCTATTTATTTAGTGCATTAATCTAAGATGGAATGCTAAAACACATCCTCAGGACAAATAGTTTGCTTTAAGGAGCCACGTCTAAGTGTCACCTAGTACCCATCTTAAGATAAGACAACTTCTTTTCTTGATAGCAATAGCCTATCTAAACAGAGAAAGGGGCAGATAATGATATTCAACTCCAGCTTTAGTTCAGAAATATTTAGACAGAAAACTCTCATCAAGGATTGAAACTCACTGAAGCAAAGTCCTGGGACTGTTGAAATACAGCTGCTACTGCTTTATGGTGTTTGCATGCCCTTTAGCATTGCAGAAGTTTTTTTTTCTCTGAGGAGCAGTGGCTCAGTAGCTGAAAATTTACCCCAGCTGCATTAATAACCTTCCACATGCACATGACCTTCAAAATCCAGACTGAATGCGCACTTGTGATGCTGTTCCTGACCAGAGGCAGCTAAGGCTCTACTTCACTGTTCATTATTTCACTGTTTCACTTTGTCTAATAATTTTTTATCTGCCCATTTTCTTATTTTTAGTATCCTTTTCTTGACCAACAGAATGATCATTTCTAATGACACTAGTACCTGCACTTTCAATCCCACCATTTAAAGGGCTGTTTAATCAGATGCTATGATGCCCTTCAAAGAGACTGTTCTGTGGGAACTGGTAGGTTATACCCTTATTCTTTTCTGCAGTCATGTTAAATGATCAGTCATTTAACATAAGACAAGTCTTGTACTTGGAGAAATTATTCTTAGGATGAGTGGTAGCAATTCCATCCAAATAAATTTAGTACATACAGCTATCTACATTTTTTGGAAAACTGTTCATTTGATCTTGGTTCTTCTGATTTCAAGAAGCTTACATTATTACAGATAAAAATTAATTCACATGCAGAAAATAAATTCTTATTTCACTTCTATTACGCTATATTTTTTTATACTGAGCATTTATTATTCATTCTTATGTCATGATTGTCCTTTGCATGCTTATGTTTAAACTTTGTTTAAACTCTGTTTAAAATGCAGATTTTTTCAAAATAGGAAATTATCCTTCTTTTAGTCTGAATACTTCAATGAGAAGTAGTTGCTTGTTTAAAAATTTCTAATTGAAATGCAAATTCAAAGGTTTCCACAGACAATTATGAAATTACAAATTATAAAATGTCAAGGGAAAATAATTTTGAATCCTGATGGAAAAATGTCACATAGATTTTAATGAGAAGAAAATTGAAAAATAAATTAGTATTGACTGTCTTGCAAAAAAGAGATGAAATCTAGTTTCCACAATGTGCAGATTTTCAAGGAACTTCATTCCTATCAACTGAAAAAAACAAACAATTACGTTTATACTCCCATCACTTCTGGATTTATATGTTTTTATTAATCACTGTGTTTCTTTTCTCTGACTATTTTGACTCTCTAACCTTGATATCAACCTGTAAGGTAACTTAAGCGTTACCTTTCTTGAATGCACTGTTTCATGAGATTTGTAAAACTTGGTTTCATGATGTACTTCTAGAGTCTCATAATTTTCTCCAAATTTACAGACCAGCTCCCCACTATTATCTATTTATCTCAATCATGTTTAAGCAGGATAAATAAGCCAGGCTGTGTTTTGAGTTCTGCAGCTGATGATACAATCAAGTGACTCTGTGAAACCACAGTTTTGATTTATTCATCCTGCTTGTATATACCTTCATGAAGGAAATGGAAAGTACAAAGTTAATATCAATAGACAGCTTATGCCTGTTTCTATGAATCCTATGATTATTCCTGTGATTATTCCTTTGGTAAATCCTAAGAAAAGTTTAATATAAAAATGGGAGAAGACCGTATGTCTGGGTATTCAAGGAAAAAATGCCTGCTGAACATGTGCCCTGCTCAAGGCTTGTATAATCCCAAGCATGTCACAAGTGTTGTGCCTCCTAAATCTTCCAAAGAAAACTCCTGTAGCTCAATTACTGTTCTAATTACTTACATTGAATGTTTATGCCAATGGGGGTGCTTCTTAGAAATAAAATACAAGTCTGAATAAGGTAGAGATAAAATATAGGAAATAATAAGGAGTATTTAGTCATCTTTTTATTCTTAAGTGTTCATTGCAAACTTATCTTTTTTTGTGTTACTTTGTTTTTTAATCTTTGCAGCTGCTTTATCAAAAGTAAAGTAATGATTTTAACAAAGAAGAGCAATACAAAACAGTACTGTATCCTGACTGACAATATTTTGATTGCTTAGTAGTAGAGAATACTGGTGCTAGTCTTAAAAATGACCTGCTATTGTTGCTTTATTTTGTATCTAACAGAATTGCTGCTACTATAAAAAAAAGGGAAAGTATTTCTGTTATGTTTTCCACAAATGTAAATATTAATCTTTTAGTCACGATTTAAGTGTTGTCTTGTATTTATTCCAAGCTGTTGACTTTCAGTTTCTAACAAGATATTGTGACAATTGAAATTCCTAAAATTATTAGTTCATGAATTGAATTGTAAAATGAGCTAGAATCACCTTATTAAAGGAAAAATGTTCCTATTATGAAAAGTATACTTTAGATGTTTTGATTTATTACATAAGATTGATCAAAAAACTTTCTGATGATCAAAGCTTTTATTCATCTTACATCATACTGTGGTGCCGTTGGTCGTATTATGTCAGAGTTTCTTCTGGTTTAGCATGGTTTGTAGAACAATGTTAGCAAGACAACTTTTGCAGTGTATTATGAAAGATTAATTTGTTCTCTTGTCATAGTTAGATTTCATCAGTAACTAACTGAAACTTTCTGCTAATATCTAGGCTTACAAACAAGACCTGTCTGGTTTGCAAGATCAATAGAGAGATGAATTGTGCTGACCTTCAGATTAATGTCTCAATTTCTATAAATATTTATCTGAGGTTCCATAAAGGACTCAACATTCAAGATCAATAATTTATTTCAAAATAAGATGATATAAACACTAAAAAGAAACGTATTTTGCAATATAATCATGACACTTAATAAGGTTAACCTGTATTTATTTTTGTTTCAAGGAGTACTACTGTGAGAGCTTCGACAATGAGATGCCTTCTCTTAATGTGACTGTTTTCATATCTTACCTGGTCTCTGTCCTCTTCTATCAATTACGTACATTGACTCTGATACTACATTCTCTTCAAATTTAAAAAATGCATATCTGAGGTTTATAATGACTCCTTAAAATTTTGATCATGTACAGTTTTACAACATTTTTTCCCCTGCGAGAATACTCAAATGTCAAACAAACTAAATACAAGTTTTAAATAGAGTCATCAAAAAGAATGAAGTTAAGACACCTGTCAAAAGTATGCACCCCAGGTAACAACTGTACAATTGCTAAGAACAAGAATCTATTGACAATGAACTAGGAAACATTGATAGTATTAAAAGAAAAATAATAATGGTAAACAATGACAGAAGCTAAATTAATACCTTCTCATTTGACTCTGACTCAGAAATATACAAACACAGAATTCTACTTATTAAACCTGGCTTAATAGACTTAGCTTTTATTAAGTGAAAGAAATACAAGAATATAAATTTATTTGTTTAAACCAAAGACTAAGTAGTATAAAATAAATAACATTAGATGCAGTAATTGCCTGTATGTTATTAGAAATCTATATATTCAAGTATTATTTTCACTTTTCTATATCAACATGAAAATGCCATACCTTACTGTTCAGTACTAAAACTTTGGATTTCAGAGAATTATACTTGCAAACTCCAATTTTTTTGAGAAAGTTGTAAAGACTAAGCAGATCCAAGAACATCTGTCTGGTGAGGATTGACAGAACCCGAGGGAACGGCATGAAGATGTATCAGGGATGATTTAGTTATGCATTAGATATTAGGAAAAGGTGCTTCACCCAAAGGGTGGTTGAGCACAGGAAGAGGTTCCCCAGGGAAGTGATGATCACCAAGCTTGACAGAGTTCAAGAAGCCTTTGGACAATGCTCTAAGGCACAGGGTGTGATTCTTGGGGCTGTCCTGTGCACGGTCAGGAGTTGGACTTTGATGATTGTAGTAGGTCCCTTACAACTCAGGATATTCAATGATTCTATTATACTTAAATGTACAATTGGATACAAATTAAAAGATAATTAATGTGAACTATATTCTCAGAAATTTCCAGAAAAGAAGATTTTTTTTCTTCAGAAGATCATTCATAGATATCTTTGGGATTCTTGAATGAATTTGTAGAAGTGCATACCAAAAGAAATTTAAATTATTGTTTTGAAGAGAGGCAAACTCAAGTGAAAAAAGAAAAAAAAGGCGGGAGAAATTAATTAGGACACTTATGACAGAATCATAGAATGTCTTGGATTGGAACAGAACTTCAAGGTCACTTAGTTCCAACTCCCCCCTGCCATAGACAGAGACACCTTTCACTAGACCAGGTTGCTCAGAGCTCCATCCAACCTGCCCTTGAACACGGCCAGGGATGGGGAAGCCACAACCTCTCTGGGCAACCTGTTCCAGTGCCTCAGCATTCTCATGGTAAAGATTATTTCCTAGTGTCTAATCTAAGCCTATTGTCTTTCAGTTTGAAATCATTCCCCCTTTTCCTGTCTCTTCATACTCTTGTAAATAGTCTCCATCTTTCCTGTAAGCTCTCTTCAGGTACTGGACGGACATGATTAGGTCATCCTTAAGTCTTCTTTTTTCCAGGCTGAAGAATTCCAATTCTTTTTGCCTTTCCTCTTGGAAGAGGTGCTCCATCCCTCTAATCATCTTGATTAGACTTGCTCCAATAGCTCAATGTCCTTCTTGTGCTGGAAACCCCAGAGCTTGATACTCCAGGAGATCTCACCAGAGAGTAGTAGAGAGGTAGAATACCCTCTCTTGACCTGCTGGCCACACTACTTTTGATGCAGCCCAGGACACAGTTAGATTTCTGGGCTGTGAATGCATATTGCTGGCTCATGTCCAGCCTTTCATCCACCAGCACCCCCAAGTCCTTCTTGGCAGGACTTCTTTCGATCTGTTCATCCCCCAGCCCGTGTTGATACCAGAGATTACCCTGACCCAGGTGCAGCATTTTGCACTTGGTCTTTTTAAAATGCACGGGATTCCCATGTGCTCACTTCTCGAGCTTGTCTAGGTCCCACTGGATGGCATCCCATCCTTCAGGTGTGTCAACTGCAACACTCAGCTTGGTGTCATCTGCTGATCGTGCACTCAATACCTTAATTATGGATATTTCAGGGGAAATGGCTTTGGACTTATAAAATTTCTTTCAGATACCTAAGAAGTAAGTGAGTCAGAAATGTAACCAGGTATATGTGTATATTCTTCAGATTTTGATACTTGCTAGTGTAAAACTATCATGCTAAGCTAAGGTTTTCAATGTCCCATGACTGGCACTATTGAACTAATTTTTTAAAAAGAATTAAGTCTTCTGAATATGTTTTCTGGGTACTTATAGATGATAAACACTCTTTATGTCTCTCTGTGACTATTAATATAATTATTCTATTTTACTTTATTCCTTACTTTGTATGTTGTCTGCGCTCTCTCAGATTAAATTGAGATCATTAACTGTTTTAAACAGAATAATCAACTCCCAGTTGACCCTGAAACTGTGCGGGATATGTTACTAAAGCTGGATCCCTACAAATCTATGGGGCCTGATAGGATTCATCCAAGAATCCTCAAAGATCTGGCTGATGTCATCACAAAACCTCTCTTGATGATTTTTGAGCAATCTTGGGAATCCAGAGATGTCTCAGGAAGCTGGAGAATATTGTCCCAATTTTCAATAAGGGAAAGAAGGAACTCCCTGGAAACTACAGGCCTGTCGGTCTCTTGATTTCAGTGCCTGGTAGGATAATGGAGAAAATTATTCTGGGAGGTATTGAAAAACACCTGAAAGACAATGCTTTCATCAGTCACAGCCAGCATGGTTTCATGAGGGGAAAGTCTTGCTTATCCAATCTGACTTTCTTCTAAGACAGGGTAACACACCTCGTTGGTCAAGGGAAGCCAGTTGATGTAATCTTTTTGGATTTCAGAAAAGCTTTTGATCCTGTCTCTCACAGTGTCCTTCAGGACAAAATGTCCAGTACACAGCTAGATAAACATATCATGTGGTGGGTGAGCAATTGGCTCACCGGTTGAGCACATAATAGTGAATGGGGGAACATCAGGCTGGTGACCTGTCACTAGTGGGGTTCCACAGGGCTTTATCTTAGGCTCAGTGCTCTTCAGCATCTTTGTAAATGATTTGGGCGCAGGACTGCAAGGGATACTGAGCAAGTTTGCAGATGACACAAAACTGGGAGGAGCTGTGAATTCCCTTGAAGGCAGAGAGGCCCTGCAGAGAGACCTCGATAAATTAGAGAGATGCGCAATCACCAGCCATATGAAGTTCAACAAGGGCAAGTGCTGGATTCTGCACCTGGGATGAGGCAACCCTGGATGTTTGTACAGACTGGGGAATGAGATGCTGCAAAGTGGTGCTGTGGAAAGGGACCTGGGGGTCCTGGCCTCTGGCAAGTTGAATATGAGTCAGCAGTGCCCTGGCAGCCAGGAGGGCCAACTGTGTCCTGGGGGGCATCAGGCAAAGCATCACCAGCTGGTCAATGGAGGGGATTATCCCGCTCTACTCTGCACTGGTGCAGCCTCATCTTGAATAGTGTGTGCAGTTTTGGGCAACAAATATAAGAAAGACATGAAGCTATTAGAGAGTATCCAAAGGAGTACAATGAAGATGGTGAAGGGCCTTGAGGGGAAGCTGTATGAAGAGTGGCTGAGGTCACTTGCTTGTCCAGCCTGGAAAAGAGGGGCAGGTACTGATCTCTTCTCTGTGGTCACCAGTGAAAGGACCCGAGGGAATGGCCTAAAGTTGCATCAGGGGAGGTTAAGGTTGGACATTAGAAAGAGGTTCTTAACCCAGAGGATGGCTGGATATTGGAATAGGTTCCCCAGAGGAGTGGTCACAGCACCAAGCCTGACAGAGTTCAAAGAGCATTGAAGAAGAGTTTAGAAGCTGCCATGCTTCACAAATTCCTACAGTGTTCAAGATGCCGGCGTCATGACTTACAAAAAGACTAATCCAAAATCACAAAGCACTTCATGTAGCATGTTTATTCAGTCCTGTCACTAATAAGCTGCAGGTTATGAATATGATTAGTTATTTATATCCACACAGATACACATTCTTTTGTTTGCTAATAGCCATTTAATAGCAATGTGATTTATAAATGCAATAAATCTAAAAGCTATATTAAACACATACCTGTTGGATTGAATTTTTTCCCTTTTTGTGTGTTTCATGTCCCATAAAAGATCCTGAAATTGAATTTTGAATGATGAATTCAAGCTATTATAACACAGAATAGGCAGAAAGGGCTGATTTCAGGTCATCAATGTGCAATTGTCTTCCATGACTCATTTATGTGTATGATAAACATATAAGTTCTTTCTTTTTTATTTTTTTACCTCAAAGACACATTAAAAAAAAAAAAAGAAAAAGATACCACGCATGAATTTTCATACTACCAATTTTTACCCATAAATACCTCTTTTGTCCCTCTGCTGACTTTTAGATCTAGTTAGGGAGCCATTTTCACAATTTCTGCAGTGCTATTATCTGCTGATATTAGACTCAACCAACCAAAGCAGTAATATTAGGTTCTTTTAAAGAAGTAATGCAGGGCTCAGCAGTGTCACACTGCATGTGTTGACCAAAGTCAGAAACTCTTACAGCAATTGGGATTATCTATATTTCACTATCAGCCAGACAGCAAGTCTTACCATACAGATGGTGTTTATTAAGTAAAAATTCAGGCTTATATGATCCTTCATACCCATTTTATAATCTTGAGCTAAACTGAATTTATATCAAACAATTTGAGGATCAATGCACTAGATTATAGGTCTAGATTTGATGAATTTGATGTCAATTTACAGACTCCATATTTAAAACCTAAGTCTACCCTTGGTGACTGTTTATTTTGGACATCAAAGATGGGGTCCAGACAACAACAGTTTGGCCATCTGAGGTCTAGGTGTCTTATCAAGGCCAAAAATCTGGACTCTCTTTGATCCATTGGAGAGAGAAAGATGTAGTTTATACATTTTTTCAGGTCGGTTTCTCCCTGGAGATGTCTTTCTCTGCTGACTAGAAAGGTATTTTTGAATCATATCCATTAAATGCTGAGATTTATATGTCTAAAATGAAAGGAGGTTAATTCCACCACAAGTAAGAAACGGCAAAATATTTTTTGTGAAAGTGTTGGTAAATGTTATTACTTTGAGTAATTGTCAAGCTTATCTATATATGACCTATGTGTATTGTTTGATTGTCCTTGAAATGCATGGAAAAGTACCTTCTTTCTCAGCTGTTTTCTTATTAAGACTCAGTTTCACATTGCAGGCATTTAAATTCAGAGAGCTTTTCAACATACTCAAAATTAGTGCACGATTAAGCATTTTCTTGAAATGAGAGCCAACATTTTTCTCTCATCAGGTTGCAAAGGTTTAAACTCTGGCTGTCTTAATGAAACAAAAGCTGCAGGTATAAGAATACAGCAAATCCATTCCGAACATAGTCCTCAATTAGTGCTAGGGATTTAACACAATCTTTGTCATTACCGCTGTCGCCACTTTCCTTGCCCTCTAAGCTGCGGTAGCTATTCTCATGCTGTAGTCAGGTATGCAAAGCAGGTAACAGCATTGCAGAGGAGAGAAAGGTTACTTACTGCTTTGTGTGATTAACTAAAAGAACTGCATTTTCTACATCTGTAATTATTCTCTCGTTTCACAGGTAGTATTTTGTATTGTTTATTGTATTTATTAAAGTACTAACTTGAATGTTTTAAAACTGAGGTCATAGTCACTTTCATTTTTTTGCATCTATGAAGTTTGCTTTGAAAGCACAAGAGCCTGAGCTGTCACTGTGATTAATTGGAAACCATATGCCAAAAAGGTGGAAGGGAGGTCAGGTCTCATGAAGTATAGGCAACTCAGAGTCAGACATTTTCTAACTTTCAAGTGCTTAATGTTTCAACCATATTGTTGTTTAAAAATATTGTGAACAGTTGTAAACACAGTTATACATTCTTCTGCAGCCCCCTAACCGAAGATATATTTTAAAAAACAAAAGACTGAAATTCTATAATTTAAGTTCTTAAACTATCACCAGAATCTTTAGATCTTCCACATCATTGAAGCTAATGGATTACACAATATCACGCAATTCCATACCACATCCAATGAATTATGTGATAAGAATTAATGATATCCAACACATTCACAAGGCACATGTGTTACTGAGTTTCCTATTATACACAAGAAAAAAAATCAGACTCAGAAATTACGAATTTTACTCTTAAAAAAAACAGAAACCAACTTCTCTTCATTCACAATTTTCCCCCAACCAGTCTTTTCAAGTCTGATGCTTTTTAGTTGTGTTTCCTCTTAATTTTTCTCACCCTCTCCATTCTTCCCACCTCAGCAGTTCTAGACTCCTCACTTCATAGAATCATAGAACCACAGAATGGTTTCTTGTTGGAAGGGACTGTTAAGGGTCATGTAGTCCAACCCCCCTACTTCCATGGTCGGGGACATCTTTCCCTAGATCAGGCTTCTCAAAGCCCCATTCTGCCTGAATTTGAACACTTGTGACTTCAAGTTTTTTGTCCTGATATTGTTTGAAAACACCATTTTACAATTCTGGAATAGCACTCATATTCCCAGCCTGCGTTCTCTGTCAACCAGAGTTTTCTCATATTTTTCAAGTCCTTGTTTCTTTTCCCAAAATCGATAATGTACTTACCTGTCCCTCTTACCCCTTTTGCCCAATAAAGCTTGTCAATCTCACCCTTTGGTTCCCACATCCTTTAGAGGCTCCTTATCCTATCTGTCTTTTATGTCCTGCCTGTACTCCTTATCTTAAGATAATGAAACAAATTCATTCCTTCACCAGCTCTTTCTCTCCACAATATCAGCTCCTTGTTTAGAATACATATGTCTCCAATAGCCCTGGAAGCCCTGAACTGAATAAATCCCATTCTCTGGGATTTCGAGTGAAATATGTAACTCTTAAAAGGTTGCAGTTGCTGAAGAGTAAAATGTCAAAATCTGATTAGAAAGGATTTTTTAGAGGCATTTAAATTGGTTAAATTTTAGTAGAATTCCCCAGTATACATTTAAAAAAAAAAAAAAAAGAAAGGGTAAAATATATTATTGTCCCAAGGGAATTTTTCTTGATTCTAAATTTCAGGTTCAAGCTTTAATACTTATTATATATTTACATATTGTGGGAAAGGCCTTCATCTCCTTGCTAGAAGACCCTTGTGGAAATATGAACTCTCCTACAGGAAAGGGCAATGTCATGTTCCAGAGAAAGAAATGGGAGCCTTCCTAAGTTAAACTAGGGAAAATTTCTTCCTCATCCTATATCTGGCTTAGTTTTTTGACCTTAAATATGGGAATGAGATGCAGTAACCAGAAAAGCAATACATTTTTTTCATGAATGGACACAATATTGTTCCCTCCTCATCAGTTTACTTTTAAAACTGATCAAAATCCTGCAATTCAGAAACTAGAAATGCTTTGCAAAATTGTATATCAAATACTTTAATCCTAGAAGGGAAAATTATTTCTGCATATAACTACAAAAAATTTTAGAGCATGAGATTAGAGCGGATGTTCCATGACCCAAGAAAACTGATCAACATTTATTTCAATCCTACTTCTTAATTTAGCAAAGTGGGTTTCTAGTGTTTAATCTCAGATAGTAAATTTGCACTAAATGTTTTTATCCACCACATTTTTTCATTTTGCTGAAATTATTTTTTCTTTTCTTTCTCACTACTATGATTTTTAGTATTTACTTATCTTTACACTTTAACTGCAAGTCCTTGTGCATATCCTGTCTTTTAGACACTAACCAAAAAGACTTTTAGACACTCTTTCCTGATTTTTAGTGCAAAACAAACCAAATCATTGTAAGATTGCTATGATACAGCCAGATTTGTTCCACATTAATTTTTATCTGATTTTCATGAAAGAATTTGTAAGGATCCATTCATGTGTTGGCTGTATTTATGTACAATATCAGTATACACAAACTACATTGGATGTCAAAATATTTGATTATTTTGACATGCTTAGAGGGATCGTAGAGTTTCTCTGTTTTGAAATGACTGTCTTTAAATTTACAAATTGTTAATCTATTAATTGTTTTATGCATAACTTAATCTCTTTCAGTTTGCCTATATGTAAATTAAAAATACATGAAAAAATATGTATTTAAATAATGTTTAATACTTTGTTGATATCTGTACATGTGAATTAAATTTACTTTTATATTTATTACAATTCATATATCTATACACATACATATATTTGGTTAAATGTATATATAAAACTATACACAAACACACACAGTGAACTATATCCACTATGAAGTCACAGGCTTCCCAGGCTCCATTATTCATAAGCTTCATTATTTTGAGACAGGTTCTTCATAGAATATCTGAATTGTCTTGTCTACCATGGTGATGGCCTTCACATGCTTGTAGAAAAGCTACACCTGATGTGGGCACAAAGATTTGACTCTCCAAACTGTGCCTAAAAATGTTCTAAAAAGGCTCTATCCACGGATGCAGGAAAAAGACCAAAATACTTCTGAACACTGTCCAGAGATACTAAAAAAAACCTCTTTTCATTACAATTTATCTTAACTATGAGCCAAAGTTTGCAAAAATGTGTTACCTAGGTAATTTAGTACATCATGGCCACGGTGTTCTTTACTTAAGATAAATAAAACTAAAGCTTCTCAATTAATTACGAGTTTTCATGATTTCACTCTCAGACAAATTGATTCAGTTTTAGACTCAATTTGATTTTGTGCTGGCCAGCAAGTGACTCGGTTAGAAAATAAAGAAGTGTGGTTTGAACAGGGCTTTAATTAATTCTATTGAAAAATACCTCAAATTCAATATACCCTGAAGAAATACTCCTCCAACTATATTCAATAAAGGTTGTTTATCAAAGTAATTATTTCCTTTAGGGAATTTCTTAGAATTTTCTCTTTAAATATATGAAGGCTCAAAAAAAGCCAGCTTTTACTTCTGTGACCTTGAAGAAACACCTTTATTCGAACAATTTAATTCAGTAGGAAAAAACCCTGTTCTATTATTAAAAATATTTAATTGCCTTTGCTAATGAATCTTGCAGCAACTTAACCCTTGGATCCCTGCTAAAAAGCTTCCTGTCTTTATCTACAGTACCTCTTTCCAGTTATGGAAATACCTTACAAAGGATATAGAATATAATATATAATATAGACAATATAATACCTTATATAAGGTTTTTTGCATTTTTTTAAGTAATAAAAACAACGTTCTTTTAATGCATAAGACCTGTTGTACCTACAGTTCCATGTTATTTTTAAAAATCATGAAATATTCTGTTAACGTCAAATACTTTTTATTGGCAGCATTGAGAATGGCAGTAATGCTGACTAACTTTTGTTCGATGATTTTCTAGACTCAGTGCATTACATCAGACATCCACTGGAGTTTTCAGACACAATAGTTTTAGTAACTAACTAAGTGCATTGCAGTGGTTTTGAGTTGATGGTTCCCTTTAATGACTCATGTAAGTAAGTCTAAACCAGAGAGTAAAGATCTTCCATGGCTAGTTAAATTCAAAGTTAAAAAAAAAAAAGAAGAAAATAAATGCTAAAAACCACTTCAGGTTTATACACCCAGAAAAATATTGAATATGATGGAAAACCTCCCAGAGGTGGTTATATATACATACAAATATACATAAAGACCCTTGGTGTGCAGATGAAAAACACTCCACGTTGTGGATGAAGAAGCCATGGATGAGAAATCACAATCCTTTTATTCACTTGTAATGCTTCCATTTCATGGTGAAAATTTGTTTCTATCGTATTGAGAAGACTTCAGAACAAACTGCTTTCCAAGTTATTTCATGCAAATTACTGCACATTAGAAAGAAATACTGAATTTAAGCATGTATTGTCTTAATGGCAACAGAGGAAGTTTCAGGTATTCTGTAACTACTAAGTAGTTTAAATGCAACCATTTTAATAAGTCTGATGCCCTTTCTTTTTTCTTTCTTTCTTTTACTGATTTTAAGCAAAGACTGTAAAAGAATAAAGAAAAAATCAATTGTACTTAATAACTCTGAATTCTTTGACAATGCGGTTTCCCTCTTTTCATTTTCCACTAAGATTTTTTCAGACTCAACTTCACACATCTTTCTGTGGAAATTAAATTCCTTGTATGTACTAACTTATACTTCTGAGGCTTTATATCTACTTCTCCCTCATACACTTACAGAACAGGACAAGAATTTCCACAGCTAGAACCATGCCTTCTTCTCCAGCCTGCAGTGATATTTTCAATACTGTCTTCTGATTGGTGAGATAACATTTAACATATTGGTTGTTCGGGTTTTTTTCCTCAGGCAAGCAGTAATCCCTGCTTGTTACCCTCAGGTTATATATTTAACTTAAAATAAAAAAGGATTACTATACTCTTTTTGCCCCTGGAGTTTTCCAGCAGGATAAAATGTTAGCTTCTGGCTTCCGTGTTAATTCACAAACATTGAATCTTGTGCGTTTTCATCAGAAATTACTCCTTTAAAAAAAAAAAAAATTCATTTTACTGTAATTAGTAAGTATCATAATCTCCAGTACTTTTCAAAATATAGAGGAAAATATGATTGTTGTGATTTTTGGGGATTCATTACTGTAATGTTGATATATTTTATTTTCATGACTGCATCTTGAGTAAATAACTCATTGAGTTATTTACTGAGTTATTTATTGCTGAGGTGTGCCTTGATGCTTCAGGCACACCTCAGCAATAGCCAGGGGTGCTGTCATCACCCTTCTAGACCCAAATACAAAGCATAGCAATGTATGAGCTTCTCTAGAGAAAGTCATTTCCATCCCAGGCAGCCTCAGTACAGTGTTCCTGGTTCTCAGTGTCTGGAATATGAGAAATAAGTTGTATGGGAAGACAAAATATGTTTTTTTTTAACAATATAACTAGGTTATTTGAGTAGTACAATTATATTACTGAATTGATTAACACAACTAAATCTGAGAGATTCTCCAAGCTCCATGTTGTAGTTGTTTCATTTCAGCTTTGGACTTGTGAGCTCACAGATTTGTAAACCAAAAAGGTTGATAATCGATAAACATAATATAATCTCCACACCTACAGACTTCTTTGAGTCTCCCCAATAAACATTCCTCTTTTTTGTTTCAAGTATTCCTATTTTTTACCTTTTCCTTTTGTTCCAGACTTGATTTCTTATAAACAATCTTTAAATGAGTTTGTGATTCTTCACTGACTTATTTCTGCCTTTACATAATAGTTTCTTAGATTACTGAAAAACCTCTCATTAAATCTCCTCAGCCATATTTTGATTATTACATTATTTGGCTGCCTACTTTCACAGCTCAAAACAATTACAGTGTCTCCAACGTTAATTACAACTGTTTGCTTATTCAGTGCAAGCAAAACTTGTTTGTTATGCATCTCCAATTTTACTTTTGGAGAAATCCATGAGAACTCAATTTCTGATATTTGTGGTTTCAAGATATACTTTTAATTGTCTTCAAGCTTGCATTCTTGAAATACAGTTATCTGCTACAACATATTCTGTGTATTTATGATATGAATGAAAAATTAAATAAACCCAATTATAATTTATAAGAAAAAAGTTATCCTTAAGCTATGCCCCTAAATTTTGAACATGTAAGGTTTGCCTCCTTCCACATAGCTTTTTTCACACCCAGTGAACTCTCCCAGAAGTGAATTGTTCTCACCCTTCTCAGTCATTGTAGTGCATTTTAGCTTCTCTCATATTCTTACCCTTCCATTCACCAGACATTAATCTAAACATTCACTACAGAAAAGATCAAATGAAACACCTCTCCATGAAAGTTACGTCACATTACCTGTCATGTATATATATGATGGTGTTTGTACTGCAGACTCTATTGGTAACTAATAATAATTTGTGTATGAAAGATGATATATTGGTAAGTGTTTTAGTCATGTAGTGTGCTCATTCATAGTAAATGGGTTTACCTCCATTTAGTTTACAATTCTTGTCTACTTTGAGGAAGGAGAAGCAATCTGACACCTCTTAGTAGCTGTGTTTCTTCTAAATTTCTGCTCTGAATAAGCTCCTACACGCCTTTGTTGGTGTATCTTTTCTGTATTATAGCTATCTCCTCCTTGCAAAATACTATCTCTAAGACCCAAAGGATTTTTTTTTTCCAATTAGAACTGAAATTTAATAAAGACAAACTACAGGAATGAATTTTTCATAGTGCCAGAATATGTAATCCCTCTCCTATGGGTAGATTCTAGAATATCTAATAGTGTGCTAACATGCAAATGATAGCCACTCCAAGAAATGAGCTCAGTTTATGTATTTTGCCATTCTCTTTGACAGTTCTTACAAGGAATAAATAACATCTCAGGCCTTTTAGCACTTGCCAAGTTAGGATAAAATTGCAAAATAAATTTAAATATTATAAACAGGTTAGTCCAGAATAATCACAGGTCTCTTCTTTCCCAGGGAAGTCAGGTAAATTATTGCCATTATTCACAGAGGACTGTGAATCCAGATGTGTGTTATGTCTTACGCTTGAGAATATGTCTAGTCTGAGAAATGAGAAACATTTTAGGTTTAATATAAGTATTGTAATCCTAGAACTTGTCCTAGAACTGATAAATTGGGTATATATTCAACACTGGTGAGTGATGGAATACGTTTTTCCCTAATATAAGTACTCTAGTTTACCTTAGCACTGACAAATGGAATATAATCTCAAGACCTGATTTGTCCCTGACATGACTTCATTGACTCCAGTGTGGTAAATAGATATTACAAGAACTTGACACACAGTAAATATTTGTGTACAATTTTGATAGAGATTATTTAACTTGAGTTTATAGAAAATTTTGTGGGAGGAATTAAATTAATCCTTAAAATAACCCTTTATTTTCTCATATTCTGTATTGATTCTTTAACCTGATTCTCAGGCGTCTGTGTGAATTCTTTGTTAGCACTCAAAAATTTTTTAGTTGAAAAAAATTACTTGAAACCTGATACAGCTCAGCAGACTTCAAACTTATTTTGCTGGTCTGTGTACACTTTTCCTGCTTATGTTAATTTGAACAATTCTTTTGGCATTTTTAGTCTTTCTTTGCCAATCCCTCTGTGTTTGTTTCAATTAAACAGGTACTCTCTCTTCAGAAAAAACAAACAAACAAACAAAAAAAACAAACAAAAAACCCAAACAAACCAAACAAAAAAAAAATCCACCACAAAAAAGCCAACCAACCAAAAAAACAAACAAAAAAACCCCGAAAAAAACCTCAAAAACCAAAAAACCAGTAATTTATAATTTATACCAGGAGATAATGAAATCAGATCTTCTCATTTTTGCGTGATCACATGTGTTCTCAGAGGAAGGGATTTATGTGTCTAGAGCAAAGTTCACAGATAGGATGTTGAATGTTTCCCAGTTGAGATCAATTAAATTCTGCTTGTCTCCCTCTGCACTGGTTTTCAGCCAGTAATACTTTAAAAATGCCATAGGGACCTTCTTTCTCCTGCCACATTGAATCATTGAACTTTCTTTCCCATACATACCTCTGGGTTTCAAGAAACTAATCTGAATCTTCTGAGAAACCTTCTGGAATTGACTTCCCCTTAGCTCAAAACATGTTGTACTGCCACTGACAGCTTGAGTATCAAGTGCTCTGATCTCCAGGTGTTGAGGCCTTTTTTACCTCTGGAAAAATATATCAAAGAAGGCAACTTTGGAGTGACTATTTCTCAGGTAGCTTGCTCATCATCATGGTTTAGAATAGATTTTCTGTGTGGAAGCATTCATTCCTCTTTCTGTGTGTGAGATGTGCTGAAATGCACTGCTCGGCAGATCTGTTTATTTCTATCTGTTGAATGAAAGCAGACTGCAACACCTTTGAGGTCCTCAAAGCACACACTTCAAAACAGCTCTGAAAATTGATAGACTTCCTTGATTTTCAGATGTAAGACTCTCTGTTAGGAAATTCAATCTCGGAGGAATAGCTTTTGGCTTAAGCAAAACCTGAGATCATTTGAACATCAGGAATCAGAACAGCAAGGTCAGAACCACTGTCCCTCATTAAGTGTTGTCTTCCAGAATAGCAGCTTTTCTTTCTGCTACAGTTTCAGTAGCAAACAATAGGGTTAAGATATGAAGTAAAAAAGTTCTATCACATTTTTTTTAATATTATACCTTTTCTCTAAGTGTCTGTGTTATGTTCTTTACTTAGTGAGCTGTGAATTTGTAAATCATGGACATTGTGTTGTTCTAAATGTAGCTGTATAAAACCTCACCATCTAGAATGACATTTAGCAGTGTAGTTTCACCTGCATTTTATTTTTATGTGAGAGAAGAGTTTTTAATGTTTAAATAGGCATAGATTTTACAAGGGCAAGTTGACTTTTTTCAGTATAAGCCATTTAACAAGATGGCACTGTGCTTAGTGCCAATCCCTAGAAAATACCTGTAATATTTCCATTAAAAATAACAGTTCTCTTTGTATGTGATTTCTTATATTTGAGTATAAGATTAAAATGATTTAATCTTTTAACAAGACACTTGTTGGTTTTTTAAATGCGTTCTGTAACAGAACAATTTTTAATTAAAAATAAAGGTTTTCATTGATTTTTTAAAAATTTGTTCATTGAAAATTCATACATCTGTGGCTAAAATTTCCTTTTTCATAAAATACAATTGAACTAATAGGTTTTGCTTTGTGCAATATGTGAAGACCATCCAGCATTATATCCAAAATATACATACTTGTGAGAACATGATTATGGAATTTCAAAACTTCTAATCAGAAAACATAGACAAATTTTCAAAACCTTTTTGTTACTTGCTTCAATGAAAGATTTATTGTGCAAATGCTTTTAATTTTATTTTTTAAATTTAAAATTATTTCTATTTTTCTGCTTTCTCTTTTCCCTAGGATGCATTTGAATTTTCTCATTCCATAAGTTTTTTGCTTAAACGTTTAGTGCTTTGTTTTTGTTCTTTTTAACTATTTTACTTATAATTTCTTCATTTTATCATTCATTTTGATCACTCCTCTTTTTTAACATCCTCCACCAGCAGTCATCTATCTTATTTTCATTTTTAAAAAGTACATTGGAGAAAAATATTCACATCATATCCCTTCAATGCCATTGGGGATTATTTTTCCATATATATAATATGTGTATCCATTGTTTTACTTTTATTCTTTTAAGAAAAGATTCTACCAAGAATAAGGGGGAGTTGCTGTCAGCAGCTACAATGAAGTTAGTGCATTTTGGAAAGCATATTTTTTTTGTCCTTACATTATTCACTTTATTTAACATTAGCTATGATAGTTTAGCTTTCCATCTGAAATTAGACAGAATGTAATCTAGGTCCAATCATGCTAATATGGTCAAACCTCATTCTATAAGAAAACTCAGACTTTTCCTACTCATTAGCTATGTTCTTTTAGATTATGCAATCGGATCATGGATTTATCCTAAAAATCTTCCTTTATAGAAAGTCAGATTTATTTATTTTGGTATTATTGTTCATAATTTTTAAAAAGGTCAACCCATGAGCAAAGTTTTTTCTCACTAGGAATAGGAAGTCTACTTTGCAGAAGCCTGTCAAGTTGACCTACTAATAATTTTTAATAATGAGCAGAAATGTTCTTTTTTTTTCTTTATATTGAAACAGGATGGTAATTAGCTTTTGCTGCTGAACAGTGCAACACTAGTAGGATAAGTGAAGTTTCACACCACAATTAAAAAGCTGAAGATCAAAATATCTTATGGGCAGAACAATATTCTAGAAAATAGGAGTATTTCATTCAGGTGTAGGTGGGAACGGACTCTGAGTGGGAACATAGCTTATTCTGTGGATGAGAAGATGAAAAGTAGTTACATACACATAAAGGATGAGAAACACCATAACACAGAAAGCTCAGAGAACACTTGTAATGATGTTTGAAGTGTCTAAAATCACAGTTTAATGAAGAGGAAAAATTTAACCTCTTTTTAAATTAAACATTCACTTTTCGTTTTTTGTCTGTGACCTTTTAGAATTAGCTTTGTCATTAGTATTTTGAATATTTTGTAACAACAGACTGTAAAAACTGTTACTTCTATTTGAAATCTCTGTATGTTTCCTTGTCAACTATAATGTAAAAGCTATTTTCCACAAAAAAGTATTAATAATTAAAAAGACACTAACAATCTAAAGTAACAAGAATTAATTTGTTGTTGCTGTTATATTTAACTTTTCAAGTCCCTTTATAGTCAGGGACTAATGCATATTTTATCCAATTATCAGATTATTGCTACTATGGCATAATTTTTTAACCCTGCTTTTAAATTTTTTATTGATTTTTTTGGACAAGTCTCTCATACGTTTTGGATTATTCTCTGCAAATGTGCTATATTTGTTTTCATTAACTAGACATTCTGAAATAAATGGAATAAATGTGTCACATAAATCTAAACTAATTTTTAATAATTTTTACAAACAGATATGAAAAATACAAGATTTTTTAAAAATATATATATATAGCCTCCAAGTAATTTTGACCTAGTTTTTTAGGTCCAAGTTTGCATTTTTGAGTTTATGTTTCACAACTTTCCTAAGACATTTTAATTAATATCATTTAAAACCGTGGTTCAGAGGGAGATAGATTTGTTCTAAATTAACATTCTCTAATATGAGCAATAGATACGTCAGTTTTAATAGTTTTAGAAATATTTCGGCAAGATGAACTATATGTCACGCCTGATATGGAATATTCATCATTAAATGGCTCCTTGTCATCCATATTGATGCTTTCACTATTAATCTTTGTCTGAAAACTCAGGCTAGGTAATGTGACAGGGTCTTATGTTAAGAAGAAGCACGTTTTACAAACGATGTGGCAAGGACAGGTTAAGGCATAATGGGGTTCAAATCATTGATTTTATCTCAACACGCTCTACATCTTTACTTTACAGGCAACCTCCAGCTTCTACTGTTTTGATAGGTGTTTGATATTCCTAAGCCAGAGTGAGGTTAATGTGAAGTTTGACTCTACTGACTTCTCAGCTGAGCTATTCTATCAATTAACAGGGTGATCCATCACATACGCATTATCACTCAGAGGTGTACGATGTGTCCTACTTTAAAGAGCACATCAATTTTTGAGTCATGAAAAAATGTCCGATGCCACTAATCACAGGCAGGAAAGAAGTATTAAAACTGACTTATCCCCGTTTGTGATAGTGATGGATGTCCTTTGAAAACAAACAGATAACCACCATGGCAGAAGCCTTCTCAGTTCCTCAGTTGCTTGAAGGGTTTTTCCATTCCTCACTGAAAAGCTGGTTTTGCACTCTCTGTATCCAATGGTATGGCCAAAACATACCCAGAACTTTTAAGCCCTATGTTAAGTGTCCGGCTGCCTACTCAGCAGGAATTCTGTCAGTGCTGTCTTTATTAATGGCTTCAAGAACTGTGTGGAGATAAATGCAGAGCAAGGGCATGACCTAGCTTTTTTCAAGCTGTGCTGCCACACTTTTTATGTATGTCATTGTCAAATGGGAGAAAAATCTTTCCAGCTCTCCAAAAAGTACAGCAGACAACACCCGTAGTTTCTCAAAATTCTCTCTCTGTATTCCATCAAGCTATTCTACCAATGTGTGCCACTAAAATACCATACTCTATTCTGGGGTTCAACCATCATTATTGATGAAAGATAAACATGGATTGCATTTTCCAGAGTCTAAATCTGTCTGTGTTAGGAATGGCATCATGAGATGATGAGCAGTTACAAGGACAATAATACAAACAAGAAGTTCTGCTTTATAGACATATCCCTTTTTTCAGGGTCTCTTTTACTTATGAAAGTAGGCAACCAAATAAATCATTTCAAGACACAAGGAACACTGTCACACCTGAAGAAATCAGCAAGGCTTTTGACACTGTCTCACAACATCCTCTCAGGAAAACTAAAGAAGTGTGGATTGGATGAGTGAACAGTGAGGTGGATTAAGAACTGGTTGACCAGCAGATCCCAGAGAATTGTAATTAGTGGAACATGGTCTGGTTGGAGGCCTGTCACTAGTCATGTTCCCCAAGGTTCAATACTGGGTCCAGTATTGTTTAACTTATGCATCAATGACTTGGATGAAAGGGCAGATGCCTCCTCAGCAAGTTTGCTGATGACACAAAGCTGGAAGGAGTGGTGAATACCCCAAAGTCCCTTGCAACCCTTCAGAAGGACCTCAACAGGCTGGAGAGATGGGCAAGGAGGAACCATCTGAAGTTCAAAAAAGGCAAATGAAAAGTCCTGCACCTGGGGAAAAATAATCCTATGCACCAGTACAAACTGGGGGCTGACCTGCTGGAAACAATAAAATTCATCTTTCTTTAGACACAAAAGAAGATCCTAGCAAATGTCACAAACTCAATTAATTTTCCAAATTCAATTTCAATATAATTCAATGTGATTGTTTGAAAAGCTGTTTTACCACACACATGTTCTGTGTTCTGTGGACTCTGGTGTCAGATTTGTTGTCTTCTTTCCCTGAAGTGGAAATCAGATTTGTACATTGAGAAATCCAGAATAAAGGGTCTGTGAAAGTGGTAAGTGGGCAGTACCACAGAGGATTCCAATTCATAAATTCTTCCTATTTCAGGCTTTCTTCCACAGAACCCCTTTTTTATATTGTTGTTTCTACTGAGATACTGAAAAAATAATAAGCTTTGATGAAAAAAACCCAAACAAATAAAAAAGCACAAATCTCAAAACCTTCAATAATCTTTTGTTAATAAATTTGAGTGAAATAGGTCTAGGAAAGGATTGCAACATCTCAGTTGATATGAGAACAATATTGAAACATATGTAAATATCAAATGATGCTAATCCTTCAATCAAAAGTAATTTCAAGATAATTGCAGGACAAGCAAGAGTAACAAGGAAAAGAGGTTTGAACACTAACCAGTCAGAAAGTAGTGGAATATACTTAAAGAGGTACTGATAATAATTACACAATTGTGCATCAAATAAACCATAAAATCTATACACAATTCTGGATGAAGTAAATTGAGCAAATATCACTGACTTCTGCAACACATGCTTTATAAAAATGGATCAATAGGCTGGACAGTGAGGGTTCTTGAGAACAAGCAGATATATTCTCAAAAGCAAAGAGGAATCTCTATCACTTACAATTAACATTTTTTTCTACAATAATAATCAAGCACTCCAACAAGGTAAAGATACTTGAGATTTAATTACGATGAATAATCTTTCCTATTCATATTACTTTAGTCAGTACACAAATAAAGAAGAAAAACCTGTTAAAGTTTCAAAGTAATTACAGAGGAGAAAAACTGGTACCAAAAAAATTAAGCTTTTTATTCAAACCACCAAAATAGTTGAAATGTATCTAGGGAAAATAATAATCACCATGTAAAAAAACCCCACACAGATAGTCAAAATCTCTTTACCTAGAAATGCAAATGCAAGGTTGTCCCAAGAAAAAAGAGGAATGTTTGAAAACTTTTAATTACAGATATTTAAAAAATATTCTGAGAATCATCATTGGGAAGAAAGAGATAAATTGCCATTAACTTATTTCTGTGGAGAATCATATAGTTATGACATTTAGAAAAAACTTAGAAAAAGAGCTATTTATATTTGTACTTATACAGGAGAAACTCGGAGTTAGGTGAAGACTGTGGACAATTTCTCCATCAATGCTCATAACCATATTTTTCCTATGAGTCAATGAAACTTATCAGCCAAGATCAATTGTGGACATAAGCAAGATAAGTACCCAGATCAATGGGCTGCCACGGGTAACAAAATCTTTAAGACAGTATCCAGTTTGCTCCAGAGCACTGGAATGTTCACTTTTTTCCTGAAACAGATCCTGAGGAAAAGGTTAGAGACTGTGAAAAATGACCACTGCTTTTATAGGAGACCTCCTCAGTTTGTACAGCAGCCTCAGTAGAAGTAACAAACCTAACACTTTCCTTCTTTTGGCTCCGTATTTCCAATGTACATTTTGCATACTAATGTGAATGCAGAGGGTCTGGGAATAAACACATCTTCAAGTTCCCTTCATTTTGTCCAGACTTCACCTAAAGGTATGAGATCATTGACATTCGAGTAACCTGCTTTTATTCACACTGGTGTAAAAAAGAGCATTCGCATAATTTAGGTAGATTTGAAATTCTCATTGTAGGATTGCTGCTTTCACCTTGTGGTACTCAAAGAGAGCTGGAAAATACCAGGCATTTGTAAGGCATCCACATGTACAATAATGAAAAGTAAGACCAATTTAATGTTATATCTGATCGATTTCTTTGACCTACTATTCCCTGTGGTAAATACATCTCTTTATAATGTTTTCATATTTCTCCACCATTGTTCCCAATTAAATTAATTAGGACAGTGATTCCAATTTTCTATCCTATAGTATATGATGCTGTCATATTTCAGTGAGTGTATTTTAAGCGAACTCAAGGTTCTGCAAGATGACATCTTTGATTACTGGAAGTTTATGCCAACAATATCTTTTCATTTTTAGTAGTACTTCTTAAATCAGAAAGATTTAAATCAAGGATTTTTGTGAAGACAACGAGCATTATCATTATTAAAAGATATCAAAGAAGTGTCAAAATATAGCTGCTAGTGAGTTTCAATGAAACTAGTTCCTGAATCAAGGGGAATATTGCTATTGATATAACCCATTGCTCAATCAAATCTTATAGGTAATTAATTTATGGGGGTTTAGTAGCATAAATCTCCAAAAATGTGTCCAACAAATCTACATAAAGCTTGAACTTCTAGATGTATTCTGACTGCTAAAGTGAACCAGTACCTTTTGACAGTTGCTGAAGAGTCTTCCAAATTTTGAAGAATAAAAGATTGAAAATTCAAAAAGTAGTCTAGCCTCATCTATTTTTTTAAAGACTGCAAGGTAGTTTAACAATTAGTGACTTCTGACATACAGAAATAATATTTTTCAGTTACAGTACTTGATTCCAGAGCATTGAGTCATTACAGAATTTTATATCTGCAAGTCTGAGTGCCCAAGAACATAAATGATACTTATGCAAATTGAACCATGATTTGTCTTCTCAACAATTGCACTCTCTTGTTTTGACAATTACAAAAGGTTTTTTAAACATGAAATATTTTATTCCCAGAAACATGCATTAATACAACTCATAATTCCTCTCTTGAAGGTGTGGTTCACAGGTTGTTATCAAGATAATAACCAAGTTATTCTAGGATCTCAGGACTAATCACATAGTATTAATTAAGATGATTAGATTATTGTTTTATTCTTAGGAGTGGAAATAAATCTAATTTTCCCTGATAACCAATAGATAAAAACATGTGAAGAGTGATTCATCTGACGCATCCTAAACACTGGTTTTGGAATGAGATGAGCTATTTCCCAGAAATGCTTTTTAGTCTTCTTTGAGTAAATGACTAGTGGAGCAACAAAGCTGCCTAGTCCTGATTTGGACATCTAATTTTGAAACCCTGGAATCTGAGCAGGTGAAACCTGTTCAGTGTTTCAGATGCAGGTTCCAAAGCTTCTTTCAAGCAATACTTCCAATAAGGCAATTATCCCATTCATGAGGAAGTCAGTTGAACGACCTACACTGAAGCCTCAACAACAGTGATCCCACGTTTAAAGCCTTTTCTTCCTCAGGGAGTTTCTTATTTTGACAGTCACTGAGAAAAGTTTTAAAACATGATTCAACTACATCCAAAGACTTGTAATAGAGAATGAAAATTAAACTTATGCTTTTTTTCCTAAACATTCTATTTATTTTTAAGTCAGTCTCTGATACTGGGGACTCCACTAATCATCCCTTTAATGTAAACAAAACCCTTCAGATTTGTTTATAAGCCATGAAGAAACACAAACCAAGACAAATTCCTTTTCCCCTGAAATATTTAAAATGTGGCTGTGGGAAGCTTTTTTGTCTGAAACATTTCAGAATCGAAATAATTTATCTCCACAGCTATCAAGTCTCATGGCTTCATGGCTTTAAAGAAGAAAAAGTAGTAAATGCTGTGCTTTTTACCTTAGGTGATAGTATACATCACCTGCTGCAGTTCTTGAAGTTAACCTCAAAGCAAAACTATCCTGCTTTATCCTCACTGTATTTTTACCTTTGGAAGATTAATACATGTTAGCTGGGCTAAGATAAAATGACAAAAAATAAACAGCTTTTAGACCACCAAAATCTCATTGTCACAGAGGAGCCTGATCTACTTTAACTTTGTGGCAGAAGAAGGGTGGTGACCATGTCAGAAGCATCCACCCTGGGGATATGAATCAAACCTTCTTCTTTAGGAAACACTCAATGAAACTAGGCCATTTTCCTCCTAATGTTTTGGATTCTGTGAAAACTTCATTTGCTAAAATTAAAATATTTTTTATGTCTGAAATGGGACTACTAATAGTCATTTGTTTTTTTACTATCCTTCTAAATTTAATTTTTCCATCTATTAATGCATCCAGGAAGAAAATTTAGTAGTGAGTTATTGAAATTGTTATATTCTCCTTCTTGAAGGATGGAGTTATGATGTCTCAATTCACTCGATTCCTCAAGGATGAACAAACCCAGAGGTCTAAAGCAAAGAGTTTTAAATAATGGGTCCAAGTTTGTTGTGAGTGCACTAAAACGTGTAAAGTGATTCCTAAACAGTGAATAAAGTGCAATAGGAGGAACACAGCCTTTCTAGTCTGATATACTATTCCCATTAAATGATACTTACTCATACATGCACAGGTAAATTACATCAAAGCAAAATTTGTTATTCAGGATTTGGTGAATTATGTTGCCTAATTATATTAAAAAATAAAATACATATTCTTTTAAGAAGTTTTCGATAAACAAATTTTCTGCAGACCTCAACCATGAAATCACACATGCTGCAGTTGGTCAGAACTGAATAATATTGCAAGAAACACCAAATGCACAGAGGGAATTGAAAAGATTCAGCCAACAAAGTCATTGAAGAGTGTGCATGACTAAACCCCGCTAAATAAGGCAAGTCACATCCCCAGAAACAGAAACTCTAACCTCATTAAGCAAGTATAAAACTGTCTGAAGTGATGGAAAGCCACTTTGTACTCCACCTAATAATACAACTGGAATTCACTTTGAAGGAAAATTCAGGCAAAAGCTCCTGTACAAATCAGGGAGGCTGCAAACAAACAAAGCATTAAAGTAAAATTGCCCAAAAGAAAACAACAATAAGAATCTGTACTACCCTGAGTAGAACGCAAGAAGGCAGTTAAAGAGGCATTCAGAACTAATGGTGACATTAACTCGATAAAGGCATATACATCCAAAGAGTCCCTGAAGCAATTTATACCAAGTGAGTATGGCATCAGAAAAGCTGCATTTGAAAAATTAACACCCCATTACCATGGAATAATGACAATGTTCAGAGTCTTTATATAAGCTAGATGCAAAACTTGGCAGCTGAACTGCAATGAGCACCCAGATGATAAAAGCTGAGGGGGAGATTGAGAAGTAGGAACACATTGAAATAATTTTTCCTTGGCATTGCCAGTTGGAAGAGTAGCTAGAGAAGAAAGTAACTACTCACATTTGTTCTCTGAAGGTTTTGATGTTTATATGATTTGTCCTCAAGATCTGAGCCTCAAGACAATAGATCTCTTTATGCACTCATTTCTATCATTGCATGCAAGTGATTAAGGAACTTTCATGTGTTTAGAGCCATAAGTGTGTTGAAGATAGGGACTGTTTAGCTTAGTGAAGAGGAGGCTCAGGGTTGACCTTATCACTCTCTACAACTACCTGAAAGGAGGTCGTGACGAGGCAGTTGCCTGCCTTTTCTCCCAGGCAACTAGTGACACGAGGAGAGGACAGCATCTTAAGGGGAGGTTGAGGTTAGATATTAGTAGGAATTTCTTTACAGAAGACATTGGAATGGGTTGGCCAGGGGGGTGGTGGAGTCATCATCCCTGGAGGTGTTTAAGGAAAGACTGGACGTGGCGCTAAGTGCCATGACGTAATTGACATGGTCATGTTGGTTCATAGGTTGGACTTGATGATCTCAGAGATGTTTTCCAATTTAATTGATTCTGTGATTCTGGGATTCTGTGATACTGCATTTTAATGAAATTCAGTGGTTGCTGGAGAAAATCTATTTTGATACCCAGAATACATGGGAATAACGAACTTCAGTTTTATCTCTGAAATACTTCCTTCTTGAGAACAGATTTTGCCTGCTCTGACTGTAGACCAATATTTACTGCTTTCAGTTCAGAAACTGAAGGCAAGAGAAGAATAAGTAGTAGATTACCGATAATGTGCTGCTAAAAGTCTGTTTTCAAACCTTTGGTGCAGACTGCGAAGTGTGGTACACTTTTGAATAATGGTTATTATTTAGAGTTCCTGTCTGTCCCAGTAGGTTTCACTAGTGTTTCTTCTATAAATGTCAGAAAGTCCTAGGCTTATTAGTACTATAAAAGCATTGTTGAATGTGTAACATCATGTGGTTTATTAGTGTTATGCTCTTGCTATCATCATCATGGTTAGGCTTCGCGAACGAAGATCTGGGAAGGCTCTATCCACATTTGCTACAGGCACGTTGGTGGCTTATGAGGCCAATACGTGACAGACATATCTGATTACAAAAGGCACAGCAGAAAGATTCCTTAGATGGTGTATTCTGCAATACACGGTTCTTTCTGCGTTGCCTTTTTTCCTCGAGGGTGATCCTGCGTGTGTTCTCAAAGGAGACATCTGCGTTATAGATGGTGTGTCTCCAGGCCTCCCGATTTGAGGCCAGAGTAGACCAGTTATGGTGATCAATATGGCCAAGGCTGAGATGTTGTTTCAGGGAGTCCTTGTATCTTTTCTTCGGGGCTCCTCTCATGCGGCAGCCAGTGGCAAGTTCACCGTAAAGCAAGATCTTAGGGAGGCGGTGGTCCTTCATCCTGGAGACGTGCCCTGCCCAACGCAGCTGTGTTCTCATCAACATGGCCTCAATACTTGTGATAGCTGCTTGCTCTAGAACAGATGTGTTGGTCACATAGTCTGACCAGTGGATGTTTAGGATTGTGCGGAGGCAGCGTTGATGGAAGCGTTCTAAGAGACGCAGGTGGTGGCGGTAGATGACCCATGATTCAGATCCATATAAGAGAGTAGACAACACTATGGCTTTGTAAACACTGATCTTGGTGCTTTTCTTCAAGTGTTTATTACGCCATACTCTTTTGTGGAGTTTTCCAAAAGCACTATATGCCTTTGCTAATCTGTTGTCTATCTCTCCGTCGATCTTACCATCTGAGGAGATGAGGCTACCGAGGTAATTAAACTGCTGGACTGATTTGAGCTCTGATTGGCCAATGGTGATGTGGGGATGATGGGGGACTTCCTGAGGTGCAGGTTGATGGAGGACCTCTGTCTTCTTTAAGCTGACTTCCAGCCCAAAGAGCTCAGCAGCATCTGCAAAGCAGGATGTTAAACGCTGCAGAGCTGCTTCTATGTGGGCGACAAGGGCGGCGTCATCAGCATAAAGCAGCTCCCGGACAAGATGGTTTAAGATCTTAATATGGACCTTCAGTCGCCTTAGGTTGAAAAGGCTTCCATCAGTATAGTATTGAATGTAGATACCATCCTAATCATCGGGGTCTGCCGTGGCCCTTTGGAGCATCATGCTGAAAAAGATTGTGAATAGGGTTGGTGCAAGAACGCAGCCTTGTTTCACACCATTCTTAATTAAAAAGGGCTCAGAAAGTGTGTTGCCATATCTGACTTGGCCATGTTGATCCTCATGGAGTGAGATGATCATTTTAAGGAACTTGGGGGGACAACCTAAACGTTCCAAAATCTGCCACAGACCTTTTCTGCTCACAGTATCAAAAGCCTTGGTGAGGTCGACAAAGGTTACATAGAGACCTTTGTTCTGTTCCCTACACTTCTCTTGCAGTTGTCTGAGGACAAATACCATGTCTGTGGTGCTCCTGTTGGCTCTGAAACCACACTGACTTTCAGGAAGGATACCTTCTGCTATAGTGGGTATTAGTCTGTTCAAGAGTATTCTTACCAGGATTTTGCCAGCAATGGAGAGCAGAGTAATACCACGATAGTTTGAGCGGTCAGATTTAATTCCTTTCTTCTTATACAAGGTGATGATGACTGCATCACGAAGGTCAGATGGCAGTTCGCCGAGTTCCCAACAGCGCACCACAAACTCATGAAATTTGGTGTGGAGTGCAAGGCCTCCATGTTTCCAGATTTCAGGTGGAATTCCATCAATCCCAGCTGCCTTGCCGATTTTCACTTGCTGTATGGCCTTGAGGGTTTCTCCTAAAGTGGGGGCAGTATCCAATTCATACTTTACTGGTTGTTGTGTGATGGACTGAATTGCTGAGTCTAGGACTACGCGGTTGGTACTGAAGAGAGTCTGAAAGTGTTCAGACCAACGATTCAGAATGGAGGTTTTATCTGTCAGAAGTGTTTGACCATCAGCGCTGAGTAGAGGGCTTTGTACCTGGTATGTAGGCCCTTATACTGTTTTCAAGGCCTCATAGAAACCTTTGTGATCACCTGTATCTGCGCATAATTGAGTTTTTTCAGCTAGATCGATCCACCATTTGTTCTGGATGTCACGGAGTTTCTGTTGGAGCTTGCTGCATGCAAGACGAAAGGCTGTTTTTCTTGCGTGACAGGATGGGCAGTGCAAGGTGTGCTTGGTGGGCGGTTCTCTTCTTCCTCAACAAGTCTTGGATTTCTTGGTTGTTTTCGTCAAACCAGTCCTTGTTCTTCTTGAGGGAGAACCCTAAGGATTCTACAGAGGATTGCAGGATGCTGTTTTTAATATGGTGCCAGATTGTTTCAGGAGAGGAATCTGCAGAAACTGTGGGAATGTTATCGAGCTTAGTTTGAAGGTTTGCCTGGAAACTGTCTCTTACTGTGGCTGATTGGAGATTGTTAACTTGGAGTCTTCTCCTTGGGATGCTGCCCCTTTTTGGTTTGAATTTGATCTTGAAATTGTGTTTACAGCGCACCAGCCGATGGTCTGTTTGGCATTCTGCACTGGGCATCACGCGGGTATGGTGGACATCGCGGACATCTCTCCGTCGCACCAGGACATAATCGATGAGGTGCCAATGCTTAGAACGGGGGTGCATCCAGGTTGTCTTCAGACAATCTTTCTGCTGAAAGACAGTATAAGTGATGGTGAGTTGTTGCTCTGCACAGAATTCTAGCAGGAGTCGACCATTATCACTGCAGTTTCCAACACCATGCTTGCCTAATACACCTTTCCAAGCTGCAAAATTCTTGCCTACTCTGGCGTTGAAATCACCAAGGATAATGATCTTATCGTCTGCAGGAACCTTTTGGGTAAGGAGGCGCAGGTCAGTGTAAAATTTATCTTTTTCAGCAGGGTCAGCTTGGAGAGTTGGGGCATATATACTAAAGATGACAACATGTTGCTTGTTGTTTAGTGGAAGGCGTAGGGAGATAATGCGGTCAGAGTGACCTGTTGGCAGATTTTCGAGTTTAGGAACAATGGAGTTTTTGATCATGAAGCCGACTCCTGAGAGGTGTTTTTCGGATCTGGGCTTGCCTGACCAAAAGAGTGTGTAACCGGCACCATGTTCTCTGAGGCTGCCTTCTTCATGAAGGCGAACTTCACTGAGAGCGGCAATGTCGATGTTGAGACGAGCCAGTTCATGGGCAATTAGGGCAGACCGACGCTCAGGGCGTCCGCTGTCCACAGAATCGAGCATGGTTCTGATGTTCCAACATGCTAGAGTTAATTTAGGTACACCTTTGGAGGCAGGTGCGTGCCTTTGTCTTTTGATCTTTGTGCGACCACATTGGAGGAAGATGCCCATTGGTCTGCGGTTAACCAACCGGGTGAAAGTGGAGATGAGCTTTGTTTAGGCCGCCTTTTCTAGGCCCCTCTCCGAGTGGAGCAAGCAGTGCTGTCCTTGGAAAGGCTGCTTGGTCGTTCAGGGTGCTGCCTCAAGAGACTGTCATCTCCGGTCAGTCTCAAATGACCAATATCCTGAACCGCCTGCATGCAGGGTTGAGTCTGCGGCTCCCAGTGCATCTTTCACCTGCCGTTTCGACCCTCGCCCGTCGCTACAGGACTTTTTGCATGTGGGTAAAGCCTTCAAGCCTGCGCAATGGATTTTTTAGGTGAGATGCAGTATGCGCGGAACTGAACCCACCCTTTAATCCTGAGGTTCATCTGCCAGGGCTGAGCGAGCTTGGATGGTGGCAACGAGCTCCTCAGGACGTAGGTTTGATTAGAGTGACCTTCTCTTAGATGGATGGCCTTACAGGGCTAAGCGAGCTCCATCTGCCCGGGTTTGGGATTAGAGTTGTCCTTCTCCTAGGATGACTGCCAGAAGGCTAATGAGCTCATCCTGCCCACAGATTTATTGTATCTGACCCTATAGTTTTGACCTGTCTGGCATGGGTGACCCTACCGAAGGCATGTACCGTCGCCAGCATAGCTCGCAACCACATAGGGGTATACAGGTTGTGCTCTAGGTATATAGTTTGGGTTAAAAGTAAATAGTCTTCATAACAAAATATAAACCAGTCAGGTTCTGATTTTAATCCCTCATAAAGCTCAAGGATAGTATCTGCTCAGAACTTTAGTTTAATTATATTAATTGCCCTCTTCCCTGTACATAGAAAGATAATTCTTTGGGCACTAGCATAACAAGACTCTCACTGGATCAAAATCATGTTTTAAAAGAGGACTTGTTTGTCTTCTTCTCTCTTAGTTCATGATGTTTCATAGATATTTTAACAGTTTTAGGGCTTGATATGAGATAAATGTTTTCCATATTGGTCTATTCTTTAAAAAAATAGCTGTTATTTGAGCATTCCTTTCTGCCACCATATGCATGTGGTTGGCAGGACACTTTAACTTTTGAACAGAAGTCCACTGAATTAGAGAAATATCATCTCTTTCTATATGAATATCAGATTTCAGGATTGATTTTTTGGTAGATTTTTTTCATTATATTTCTCATTTTTCTTTATTATAAATTCAGGATTTATTTTGTTAATTTTCTAATATTTTCAGCAATAAACTCCAGTGTTCCTTCACATGAGCTGAGAGTTGAAAGAGAAGTTAGTCTAGAAACACTTCATCTGTTTTTCGTACATCATAACAGAGAGCATGTTATAATTAGATAAATCAGACAGTCTGTTGGCTGCGTCTTGCCTTTAGATTTATCCTGTTAAGGAAATGAAAGGAACTAGTAAGATGGTATAGGATAAGAAAAGCACAATTTTCTTATGTATATGTACAAAGAAATGTCTATTTCTTCTGACAATAACATTCCTCATTCTAGTTTGATGCTGGTTATGAATACAAGGAGGTAGGAACGGACGATATTAATACCCTGTGGTCATGACATATTTCTCTTGTAGTGGATTAAGAGCCACTTAGCCAGAGTAAGTCACATATAAAGAGATCTGATAATAAACCTACTCTTTATTGCCCCTTTTTAAAGTTAGCGGCAGATAGTTTGAATTAGCACACCTTTTACCTTCAGTTTTTTGAAATAAAATTCTACTCAAAGTAATCTTTCCATTAGAATCCCATTACATTTCATCTTCCTGTTTACATATCTAATGTTGCATGTTATACACTCTACTGACCTAATGATGACAGAAAAATTGAGGAAGAAGAAAGGATACTATAGAACAAACAATTATTTTACAAAAGCAAATGAAACTTCAGTGTAGTTACAGTCTGCTAAATTTCACATATGGATTTGGCCTCCCCAGTTGCGCTAAAGTTCAGCCTTTTGACCTGTAACATTGTCACACACTTTGATTCTCTTTTCTTTCATGTTCTTTCTAAAGTGCCCCTTTTCCATCGCCATCTCAACCTTCTGTTATTTTTGAGTTGGAACTCACTAAGGTCCAGGGATGTTTTTCTCTAAGCCCTTTAATACTACAAATATGAATATATTTTAATGGCTCAGAGTCCTGCTCAGTTAACGCTGCATAGTTTTTCCTTATACCTGATCATAGCCTTTATTGATATTATTAGAAAAATATTGTTATCTTAGTAAGTGAAACGAATGGCAGCAGTTTTTAAAGCACTTTACTAAAGTCTGCTTAACTGAAATCACTCTGATTTAAGAGATCACACATGCAATCTCCAACACTGTTTTCCTTTGCTGTTAGGAGACATTAACTTTTTTATATGGTAAGAAGATTGTTATTCTCAAGCGCATATAAAGTTTTTTACCCCTTTAGAAATGCTTTTTCATGTTGAATGCATGCGTACTTTCTCAGGTTCATGTAAATCAGAAAGGTTCCACTTTCTCTCGAGTGACCCACGTTTACAGCTGATTTGTATATCAATTACCCATTGCACTCATGCATAGAAGAAAAAAAGTCAGTCTCTAAGGACACAGATGTGTTATAAGACTAGCATTGGACTTGGGTTTGTTTCCAGTTGCTTTCAACATCAAAATGCGGCATAGTTTCATTATTATAAAACCTCTGAGTGAACAGCATAGGTCAGGTTAAAAACCAAATGCACCAAATCAAACAAAACCACTATTCAACTAGTTCTACTCTGGTTAAAGTAAATGTTAAACTTTCATAAAAGCAGAATTAAGGTACTGCTAACCCTTTATTGAAGATCTGAAGATCTACTGCTGGTGTTATCTTAACTCTGCTGGAACAAGAGCCATGTGAGCATTCCCTCTACTTCCTCATCTGGAACTCGAATGTTAGTCCTTCTCACAGCACCGTCAGGCAGATTGCCTGTAACAGCTATTTTCAGAGCTTTCATGAAAAAAGACATTATTCATGACAATGTAAGACTTATGACTCATAGTAAAGTAAGAAATGAGGGAACTACATCACTGATAGATACAACTGCAACTAGAAACTTTGACATGTAGGGTATCTCTATCTCTTTAGTGCCAAAGTAATCAAGAAGTTTATCAACTCTTAGATGAAGGCCAGAATTTTACACTCCAACAGAGCCAATAGCTAAGGCAAAGGAGAGCCTTAGATAAACTATTTTTCAGATATGTAACTTCTAAAGTTGTATTTTTATAAGTAATTTTAATAAATATTGAAGTGAAACATTGGAAAAAATCTCTCTAATTAAAAAATTGTAACTTTTCTGAAAAATAAAAGATATTTAAGTATGGTAGCATAAGATTCAATTTCTTTAAAAATTTTCCTTTCTTAAATAAATAATAAAATAATTTACCAGAATTGTTCTGCCACAGGCTACCCAGAGGCTGGAGTTTCTCAAAACAATCAAACCACAGGGTGTTTTTTTGTCTCCTGGGGAAAAAACATTCCCTCAGAAATAAATAATCACAAAAAGTGATGCTGAGGTCACAGGAGACAAATAAAAGCCAATGAACACAAAAACCAAAAGTGAATCTAAAGTAGAAAGAGAATGTTGTTTGAATATTATTTAACTGAAGTACTGAAGATGTTTGTACTGATTAGAGTCAGACAAATACTGACTGGGGTCTCTAGAAGCAGCCACCATATGAAGACAGTAACCTTGGGCAGGTATTCTCCTGTAACAGGAGGAATACTAAGAGCCCAATATTATAATAAAGAGGGTAGAATAGCATTTGAATCGATTTTTCATATTCTCTTATTTCTAGGGATGTGTAATATTTTTGTACTGTGTCTTGATGACTAGTACAGACTGTTGACTAATATGCCTTGATGGGATTTCATCCAACTAGCTCTAAATGTTTTCTACCCATAAATGTAGTGTTCTTTTGACATATATTTTTTTTGTTTTCTCAGGTCTTAGGTTTATCATTTCAAAGTAAACATGGATTTCTAGTGCTTCAGAGGCATTTTGTTGGAAGTTTTCTGGCCATATATTTTAAAATTCTAGGTTTTACTTAATTAATTTTAAATCTGGAAGACAATTTTTTCAACATAAACGTATAATCTACAAGGTGTTACCACCAACCAGTTCTGTCAAAAGGAAAAAAGGAAGAATTTGCTGCTGGTTATCATTTACTCAGGAAGAGCAAAGCTTCTGGGATTATTTTTTTTTTCCCATAAAAGCAGAGCAGAGCTCTGTGATTGGTAGATGAGGGGGCAGGGGGAAGGCAGAGGGAACGTCAGTTGCAGTTCTATGAGGGCATAATCTGAAAAACTTCTCAGTTAATATTTCCTAGGGAGATTTGTACAGGAAAAACATAAGTGTTCATTTTTGTTTCAATCTGAAGTTCAATATGCATTTTAAATTACATGCCTACTGCAGTATTGATAACAGAAAACACTGATATTTAAGATTCTCTAAGTGAGCATAAGTATATATGAAAAAAAATGAAAAAAACCCAACCAAAAATTCTGGTTGTGTACATTTATCTTTCTTGGTTTCTGTTGTTTTGTTTGTTTGGGGTTTTTTTGTTTTTTTTTTTCACTGTGAAATGCATTATCTATGGACTGGATATAAGATTAGCCCATAACTCTTGTTTTGCACATCTGAATATAGTAAATACATAAGTAAAGAGTTGAATGTTTGGGGTTTTTTTCCAATTCAGAACAGCTACACTTAGAATTAGAAGCTTCTCTACTCATTTCTCTGAAAGAGTTATTACCTTCCTGAAGAAGACCTTAGTTGGCTTCCCACTTTAATTTTTATTTCTAAAACTGACGTTGGCACATTTTAAGAGGGCAAGTGATAAGGTAAGGGGGCACAGTATGAAAAGTGAGTTAAAACATTTATTTGTGTGTAAAATT
Organism: Pipra filicauda; assembly: GCF_003945595.2. Taxonomy (NCBI): domain Eukaryota; kingdom Metazoa; phylum Chordata; class Aves; order Passeriformes; family Pipridae; genus Pipra; species Pipra filicauda. Next base: position 3,097,052 of record NW_024104776.1, on the reverse strand, counting down.
AAGAATATCAAATTAACTTTGCTGAGGACATTGTGTGAATTTTCTCTCTTTTGGCCTAAGTGACAAACCCAAAATAGTGAGTTGACAGATTGTTCTTATTAGAAGCTGGAATTCATGACAGTAAAGTCAGGTGGCTGATAAGTATAACTACTAAAGAAGGACTCAAAGAAGCAAGAGTAACTTTCTTGCTTTACCATGCTTTGACAAACATGCTCCTCCCAGATGCTACACTTTGGCTTTTATCATGGTGCTTCTGAGCTGTGGTAGAGCCTGCTCCTATTTTTTTCCTAGGTTTAATCTGTCTGATTTTCGCTCTCCCATCTCTTCCTTTCATGCTTACTGTCCTAAACCTATCCTCAGCACGGTCTCCAGACCCCACCATATAATTTTTCCAGCATTTTGTCATATTAGCTAGGGATGGAAAATTTGTCAGTTAAGCCTAGTAATGTATATATTACATACATAACAATACAATATCATGCATGATTTTGGCTGGCTGCCAGATGCCTAGCCAGTCACTCTGTAAGTCCTTTTCCTCAATAGGACAGGGGTAAAAAAAATTAAAAAAGGAAGTAAAAGCTTCTGAGTTGAGATAAGGACAAGGAGATCAGTTGTCAATTAGTGTCACAGGCATCTATCCCCCTATACTGTGGGGAGTCATGCAAAGGCGATGGGAAATGGGGGTTTACAGTCCATAACAGTTTCTCTCAGTCAGTGAAGACAGCAAAGAAAAGAGTGATGGGTATGGGAGGGTTGTGTTTTGGTTTGGGTTTATACACATATATATGTATATGTATATTTTAACTAGGAGTCACTGATTCCTTTTAGCTAATAACAATGCAGGAGTGCTAGCATTTACTCACCCAGAATGATGGATTTTCAGCAAGGTGACAGATGAAGCGGACTTTGTTGTAGTCAATTCAGAATACACTGCCAACAATAAATTCAGACAGTTTCATTTCAGTAATGTAAACACTAATTATCAGACTCTCTGAAGAGCTAAATTGTGCTTTACTGATGACCTTGTTCCTGTTTATAGACTCAGTGGCCTGGAGGCAAAAACTGTGAGAGAAGGAGAGTTGCAAGAAATGTGGACGGAATGATATAGCAAAGAAGCACGATTTCCCCCAAGCTAGATGAATCTATTAACATTTCTTTCATTTCCATATGTCTTCTTAAAAAGTTTACTACAATTTCCCATAACAGCACTGTCTGGAATAACTTGACATTTCAGTTGTGAGACTCAGCTCTTGGCAGTGCATTATTGTAACTTACATCTACCCTGGTCAAGCCCTCTTCCTTTCTCTGTGACTATCCATATTTTTCAGCAGCTGGCTTGTTTTGGATGTTGTCCAATCTTTTCTACCAGCAGACTTTTCACCATAGGGACACTTCCAAGGGTCTACATTTGGTGGATTTCTGATATCTGTCTTAATTCTCTTTTTTCTCGAGAAGCAATTCTTCAGAATACTTCAAACTTTCTCAATAATAGAGTGTTGTCTTGAGGCAGGCAGAGAATGAAATAATAGGAGTATTTTCACTGGCTTGGTCCTCTGGAGTTGGGATTCCAGGGGCAGGAAAAGGTCGGAGACTATTTACTGGCAGGTCCACTGATCCTTCATCCTTGTAAAACTCAGCTAAGAATGGGAAAGCGAAGTCTGGAGGCTTAACACTACAGAGGTAGGTAAGCTCCAAAGTGAAAAAGGCAACTTGGTCTGTCTTCTGAAAGCTTTGTGCAATCAAAAAATTAATTTGTTTCTCAACTCAACCCAGTAATAGAACAACTATGAACTGTTTTTTACTAATTGATGGCTGGCGATTGCAGATAACTTGTTGACCATGTTATTTCCTTAATTATTTTTTTATTTAATTAATTGTGGGGTGTGAGAATGACAGTGAGGGTGTCCAGTTCTAGCCCCTCAGTTCAAGAAGGCACTGAGGTGCTGGAATGAGTCAGACAAGGGCAACAAAGCTGATGAAGGGGAGCTGGGGTTGTTTAGTCAGGCAAAGAGGAGGCTCAGAGGGGACCTTATCCCTCCCTACAACTGCCTGAAAGGAGGTTGTAGCCAAGTGGGGGTCAGTCTCTTCTCCCAGGTAATTAGTGACAGGACAGGAGGACTTAGCCTCAAGTTGCTCCAGGGGAGGTTCAGGCTGGACATCACAAGGAATTTCTTCATGGAAAGGGTTGTTAAACATCATAATGGAGTACTGTGGTGGTTTGGGTTAGGCCTTCCTTGGTGACCAGTTTGTAACCAAGGAAGGGTCCAGATTTACCCTGTATTCCCTACGATTTTTACATAAGTCAGACTGTAAGAAGAAAGGAGGAGAGGCCTTCGCTCTCTTTCCTTCCAGCGGCTTGGAGGTGCAGGTTCCCTACTGTTGAGTCTGCCGTGTTGGGGAGCGAGGCCTGGTAAGGCCTTGCCGACCTTGGGAGACGGAGGTTGCCGGCGATCGTTCCAGAGCAACTCTCGGTTGTCTCAAGGAGAGTAGTGAGATATTTCTTTGCTAACTCTTTTAGTTGTTAGATATTGGGTCACTAATCGGGATACATATATATATATATATATATTTTATTTTGGTTTTGTTCCTTTTCCCTTCCCCCTTCCCTTTCCCTTGTGAAATTGTATATATTTCAACTGTATATAACTGTAACAAAAGTGTAAATATATTTATATATCGCACTTAAGCTGTCTCTCTCTCGTTTCAGGTTTTCTTAGTTTTTTTTCCTCCCTCTTCTCCCTGAGGTTTGGGGGGGGGGGGGGGGAACTTCTGGTGGTAGGGTTTGGAGAATTGGCAGGGAGCCAGCTTCAAACCATATCAAGTACCCAGGGAGGCGGTGGTATTCAAGAAATGACTGGATGTTGGTATTTAGATCACGAGATGGTGATTGGTCAAAGGTTGGACTCGATGATCTCAGAGACCTTTTCCAATCTATGTGATTCTGCATTTCTGTAAAATAATGCAGTGTCTGATCTGGATCCATTTCTCAACTCTTAACCGAGGTAAATTTCACCTTTGCAACCTCTAACTTGGTATAACATTATAACATATGGTTGCAGTTTTTTTAGCATGTATGTTTCATTGCTTATTACAAAATAATAAAAAGAAATTTATTTTATTCATAGGAATTATAAAACTATATCTTTCTCTAGGGTGGTTATCAGAAGAATAGACCTTATTCCTCTCAATAATGTGCCAAACTTTTGTAAATGTTTATCGAAATAAGGACTGAAAGGGGAGGCAGTGAGAGGAGGAGATAACAACAACAAAACCTAAGAAATAACTTCCTAGTAGAAAGAAGGTTTATATGCTTCTAGAATGACAGAAGAGTGCTGAACTTTGAAATTTATTTGTTTTGTAGACTTAATTCATCTAACTCTTTTAGTTTTTGTGTTGCTGTTCCATCTCAGCTAACAAGCAAAACCTCCTGTGGTTAAATAGCATTTTGTCTGTTCCTCCTATCAATCTAATACAACAGGCCTCATCTAATACAACATCTCTCAATCTTCAGCAAAACTCCCACTTATACCAAGCCCAGAATCCGTAAATACAATATCAAGAATAAACTCTGCATGTATATTTAGATTCATCACACATTTTGTTATAGATATTAAAATGCTATATTTCTACCTCATGGTTTTGTTTCTTTTTCTAGTTTAAATTAACAATGAATAAAGCACTAACACAGCAATAGTTTTGACACAGACAAATAATTCTGGGACTTCCTGACATAAGGAAACTAATACTTTAATTCTGTATTTGGATGATTGTTTTCTTGATTCTCACTCTTTGTGTCTGTTTGACACAAATATTAAGGTTATTCTGTTCCTATATTGAGGTTGTTATTCTATAACTATTTACCCTTTTTAATAACTATTACAGGGAATATGTAGGCATATAGGTAAATTACAACATTTACAAGATGCTAGGATTTCATTTGCTTGATCTAAACAACCATCTTATGAGAAATAAATACAAATCTGTAATCTTCACTTTCTAGCACAACAGGAATTTATTTAGGATTACCATTACCAGTATGTAAAAAATAGGCAACAAAAATTGTTCGTAAAATAATAAACAAGAAGTTCATTCCTATGGTCATATGTCAGGATTGTTTTCCAAAGCTCTTCTGAGAAAAGGTGAACAAGCCTCATTGTTAGGAAGGTCTTCATAAAAGATCTCCAGTGTTCCCTGGTTTTAGTAAGAAGTGAAATGAAATCTGATTGCTGAATTTGCCACAATGCTTCATTTTAGTAATGCCCACATTAGGATATTTTAACTCCTAGGTGAAGTAGAAGGGTTTTGTTTGATTATTTATTCATTTATTTATTTCAGAAAAGTACTACATCAAATTGTTACCTTGAATGCATGTATTGAGTTTGTGTGACCAGGTTTTGGTAGCAGGGGGCTACAGAGGTGGCTTCTGTGAGAAGCTGCTGGAAGCTCCCCCATGTCCAGTAGAGCCAATGCCAGTCAGCTCCAGAATAGATCCACCACTGGCCAAGGCCAAGCCAATCAGGAATGATAATAATGCCTCTGTGATAACATATTTAAGAAGGAGAAAAAAAAATGTTATTGGGCAGATGAACTTGCAACCAGAAAAGTGTGGAATGAAAACATGTGAACAACTCTGCAGACACCAAGGTCAGTGGAGAAGGAGGGAGACAAGACGCTTCAGGCACAGGGGCTGAGATTCCCCTGCAGCCTGTGGTGCAGATGATGGTGAAGCAGCTGTGCCCCTGCAACCCATGGAGGATCATGGGAGTGCAGAGATCCATGTTGGAGCAGGTGGATGCCCAAAGGAGGCTGTGGCCTCGTGTGAGGCCCATGCTGGAGCAAGGTCCCATCAGGGACCTGCTGACCCCTGGGGAGAGGAGCCCACGCTGGAACAACCTGAGCCTGAAGGACTGCACCTCATGGAAAAAGGACCCACATTGCAGAAGTTTGTGAAGAACTGTTGTCCGTGAGATAGACTCACACTGAAGAAGTTCATGAAGGACTGTCTCCCATAGGAGGGACCCCACGCTGGAGCAGGGGATGGACTCCTCTCTGAGCAGTGGTAGAAACAATCTGTGACTAACCGACCATAACCCCCATTCTCCATCTCCCTGTGCCAATTGCACTGGACTTACCTGTGGTACTGGTGGGGCAGAGGGGAAAAGGATGGCCACCTCCCGCGCAGCCGGACTCAGATCAAGCAGCCAGGCCGCACCAGCGACTACACATGACCACACCGCCACCCGACAGTACCGACCGGCCAAGAAGAGCAGAACGGAAAATTAGGGCCCGACCAGACTTCTGCGGAGGGAGGGGCACACAGAACAGCAGGGCGGGGCACAGCAACAGACCCAGGAAGGCGGGAGGGGAACAGAACCCAGAAGGGAGGGAGTGCCCCCACCAGAATCATTACTTAGAAAGACTTCTTTTTTTTTTTTTTTCAGCCAGGGCAGAGAGGACAAAAGGACGACAACGGAAGGAGGGCAGAAGTCGAGGGCCAGACTCCCAACCGACTTTGAGGATGGATGGGTGGGAAGAGGAGGGGCACAGAAAGGTGTTGTTTGTTTTTTGTGGTGTTTATTTACGTTTTACAGATTTATTTTCTTGTCCCGTATCGGCTCTGCTTCTGTCAGTTAATATCCGTACTTCAAGTCTGTTTTGTTCAAATCTGGTACCCTGACTGTGATCAGTGAGTGATTTCTCCCAGTTGTTATCTCAAATCATCAACCCTTAGTCATATTTTCTCTCCTCTGTCCAGTTGCAGAAGGGAGAGTCAACGTAATGGACTGGTTTTTTTGCGTGGTTTGGTTTTTATCGGTGTCCAGACAGGCGGAGGGTCAACCCACTCGCATTCAGTAGCAAAATTCCATTGACACAACAGAGGTATTATGATTTGAAGACTTTACATAAATGGTATTTGAAATTCCACATTTCTGAGTAGTGATGCTCCCAATCTATATATAATATCTACTAAATGTAAATTTTCAAGAGCACAGAGGAAAAAAATTTCTTTAAAGCAACTCGAGTCTTCTTTCAAAAAAACTATTTTCTATCTGCATTAATCAACATATTTTCCAGAATTTCCTCAGTAATATGAGTTTTTAAAAAGGGAAGTCATTATTGTTTTAGCTTAGCATTTCTTCTTTTAAGTGGTATGACCTCACGTGTAAACTCTCACATTTTTTAAAGACTTTGTCTTTTTGTTGTGGGGTTGTTTGTTTTTTTTGGGGGGGTTGGTTTGTTTGTGGGTTTGTTGGTTTGTTGTTTTTTTTTTTGAGTAGGAGACAACAGACTGAAATTACTGGGATTTTTTTTTTAATTCTGAAACTTGTGAAGATTGGACTATTTGAAAGTTTTTAAAAATATAAATATTGGACTTATTGTTCATTTTATGTACTTCGCTGAAGCCTATTTTTGACATATGAATGATAAATCCCACTATACTGTGTGACAGAGGGTGGAGAAGAGAATGAGATTGGGTGGAGGCTGAAGCGGGGTGAGAGGGCCAGTGAAGACATACAATTGTAACTGACCAAGACATCAGTTCCCTTTCATTTCTTTAGACAAGTTCAGGATTTAGTGGAAATGAATAACCTTGTATGGATGAATGGATGAATGATTAATGAGATGGAAGCAGATTTAGACAGGATTAAAATTTTGCTCAGAATTTAAATGAGCTGAACGGGAAACTAATTTCCCTTTGGTTCAAGCTGTATAAGAAATCTGGTCAAATGCAAGGAGGCGTAGATCTATGGCAAACTACTGATCATGACTATTTTTCCCAGTTGGGACATCTTTCCTTGACAACATTGCCATATCTTCCCTTCCACAATAGCTTAGTCCCTATAGGAAGAATTAAGAGTACACCAAAGTTATTCCATTCACTGAACAGATGCACGATCTGCCTGAGAATATAAAAGTCCTCATGCGACTTCCAGCTTACTTCCCAGACATGAAGGATGGATTCAAGGAAGGATGAGAGGCTAATGCTGACGATGAATCTTTTCAGGTAATAGTGTGTCGGCAGGGACTTGCAATAAAAGAGTCAAATTAGTGTAGAGTTTTCTGTTGAGTGGAAACTTATCTTGTGCCTACCTACTAGGAGACGCCGCAATCAATTCAGTTCTCTCAGAGTATCTAGCTGCATAAGCGACTGTCCACCAGCAACCCCATAACGCAAGAAGAAGGTGGCAGTGCCAAGCTTCGATACTCCGTCGAGCGTTTTGGTCTCCTTAAAATTGTCCGTTGAGGTGGCTAAACCAAACTGGGAAGTAAAAATAAAAAAAAGACAAACAAAAAAAGCTCTGAAAGCTGAAAGCTATAAGTTCTAAATAAGGGGCCATGACTTCTGATTTCATATTCTTATACTAAAAATGTCACCCACGTTTCAAACAGTGCATAACTGTGTTTATACATAGCCAAAATAGCATTTTTATGTAATCAATTGGCCCCAAATGTAAAACGTGGCTGCCGGCAGTTGGAGATTAACATCTGCAGGGGATGGAAACACAACTGGTTTGCTGTCTTGGAATATTTGTTGCTTGCTCGCGGCTCCGGTTCGAATGTTGCAGAGAAACTGCTAAGGGTACTAAGTATTGCACGTATTATCCTTTTGTTGATAATCCATCAGAGACAAAGGCGGGTGCTGGGGCGGAAATGAGCGTAGAAGGAGCGAGACCGAGGCCGGGGTGATGAGAAGGAAAGGTGAAGGAGAATGCAGGCCAAGGGGCGGATCGGGACGGGAATTTGAATGTTGAAGTTTAAGGTTTGATGAATAGTGTTAGTGTAGTTGAAGTGAATGATTTTTGAGTTCGAGGGGGGGGGTGTTTTATCTTAAAAATCAGAAAAAAGATAGATAAGAAGTGTAATGAAGGAAAAAAAAGGCAGGGAAAGGATTGTGGGGGTAAAGAGAAGGGAAGAAATAGTGAAAGTCGAGGAGGGAACGAAAGGTAGGAAAAAAAAAAAAGAAAAAGAAAATAAAAGGAAAAAAAAAAAAATAAAAAGTAAGGTAAGAGGGGTATGTGTGAAGGGGTAAAAAGTATGAGGAAAGGAAAAAAGGAAAAAAAGTGGGGTAAAAAAAGTCGGGAGGGGATGAATGAGATGAGGCGAGCAGTAGAGAGAGGAGGAGGGAGGATTAGAAGAGCGGAGAGGGAGGAGGAGAGGATGAGAGGAGATGTAGACATGTGAAAGCGCGATGAGAGGTGCGCGTAGAGGAGAGGATGCTGGATGGAGTAGGGTAGAAAGGACGAGCGATGAGAGTAAGTATATTAGATGGAGGGAGAGGAGGGAGATGATAGGCAAGAGAGGAGCGAGGATAGGAGAGGAGCGGAGCGAGATGACGACGGGAGAGGCGAGAGATCGCTATAGGAGCGAGAATCGAGTGACGACCAAGCCTAGAAGATGAAGCATCACAGCAATTGCATCGACATCTGCACGGAACGAGCCTAGAAGAGAAGAGAAGCGAAGAGAAGTAGCAGAGAATACGGCGATCAGAGAAGATGAAGCAGAGAAGAAGATATCCAAGCGAAGAGGAAATCGAGACATGTATCAGCGAGAGACTAGAAGAGGAATGAAGGAAGAGTGATCGAGAAGAACAGCTAAGGACGCTACGAGAAGAGAATGCTCAGTATCTGCTTACGAGAAATGAAAGAGCAAGATCCTATCACGATACGCTCCTTCATACAACAGCATAAGAGAAGGAGAATAGCAGGACGTAGAAGACCGAATGCAGAAGCTTCATATCATAGAAGAACAGATGAAGAGACGATCCTAGACTAGACTGAAGATGCCTAAGCGAAGATAGGAATAGGAGAGAATTAAGACAGAAGGAAGATACTATACGAGAATGAGAAGAGAATGAGAAGAGAAGTCTTACGAGGTACGCTGACGCGCCGCGCTAACGACCTCAAGAGAAGATACAGCTTTCCTCTACTCTCATATAATAGACGCTAGATCCGGATCCGAACCTTCGCAATCTACCGAATCGCATCGCATAGAGACCAGCTCGCAGAACTAAGTAATAGTAATATATCGACACTGCTCCTCCAGCTCATCCTAAGCTACTAGAAGTCTACACTCTCATGCGACGCGACGCTCAGCCCGCACTTCTTTCCGCTCCTATCCTTCTCCTCTCCTTTCTCAATGACGATTCGATGAGATTCGTTTTAGGGGGTTGATGTGGTTTATTAGCCTCTCTGGCTCCGCGTGAGTAGCGACCTCTACGACCCTCTTTCCGACACTCATCCTCTCCTGACCCCTTCTATCTCTCTTCCTTTCTGCCAAATTTTCCAAACTTGCCAAAACCTTCCCAAACTTTCACTTCCCAACTCTTCCCAACTTCCCATCCCCTTCTTTTCTTTCTTTTGTTTTTTTTTTCCAACCTGCTTGTTAACCTTGTGAGGAGGGTTTAAACTAGGGCTTTAAATCTGAGAATTGTAAGCGTAACAAGATCCTTGGAGACAAAAGTAAGAAGGTACTCCCCAGGGCTCAGCATAATGCAGAAGATTTTCCTACTCCTGCTGTGACAGCTACATCCCTAAGGGACTATCACATTTGCCCATATGTACAGTCATTGAGCCTGGGAAACAACAAAAACCGCTTAGCAGCCTGTGCACAGTTTCAGAGCTATTATCTTATTGAGATACGTAGCGATGACAGAATCGTATTATCCGCTGGTCTTAAATTGCACAGGCGAGGCTTAGATTGGATTTGGGGGAAAAATTCTTCAAAGAAAGGGTTTTCAAGCATTAAAACAGGCTGCCCAGGGAAGTGGTTGAGTCACCACCATTGGAGTTACATAAAAGAAGGGTAGATGTGGCACTTAGGGACATGGTTTAGTGGTGGATTTGGCAGTGTTGGGTTAAAGGTTGGACTTGATGATCCTAAAGGTGTTTCCCAACCTAAATAATTCTATAATTCTGTGAATGGAGATTTCCATGGTTTGATTCAGGCTCTTTAGGAAAGATAGAGAAGTTGGATGGAGGGGTTACACTCTAGGCAAAGGTCTGGTTTGAATGTGTCCAATCAAGTGAAGAGTCAACTGAGATCTTATGGATAAGGATCAAAAAGCAGATGAAAACAGCAGACATCATGGTGGGTGTTATGGATCAAAAAGGAAGTAGACAAGCCTCATTACAACTGGAGGAAGCCTCATAATTACAGACACTGGTACTGGTAGGAGACTTGAACCACACTGCTAATGTTTGAAAGGGTAACATGGTGATATGATTCAGATTTCTGGAGTATGTTGATGAGACAGGAGATCAACAAACAAACTGTCCCCTGTTGGTTACTTATGAATTAAGAAGAACCAGTCAGGGCTGTGAAGGCTGAATGCAGCATTAGCAGAAGAAGCTTCAAGTTAAAACCCTGAAAGAATAGAACAAGACTAAGAGTAGAATTACAGCCCTGGTCTTGAGGAGGACAGATATTGGCTTGTTAAGAAGCTGCTTGGCAGGATCTTGTAGGAAACTGCCCTGAAGGACAAAGAGGCCCAAGAGAACTACTTGATATTCAAACTGACCTCCTAAAGCACAAGAACAGTCTGTTTCAACTTGCAGAGAGTTACAGTCATGGCAGACTGCCAGCATTGATGAAAAAGGAACTCTGAATGAGCTCAAATGCAAAAAGGAAGTATGCAGAAGATAGAAGTAGGAATGAGCTACCAAAGAGGAATATAGAGACATTGCATGAGCATGTAGGGTTGGAGTAAGGAAAGACAAAGGTCAGAGTTGCAACTCACACAGGACGGGAAGGACAGCAAGGGTTTCTATAATAGATCGTAAGCAAGGGGAAAGATAGGAAAATGTAGTCCTGTTGCTCGTTGGGGTCAGATGGCTTTTGACAACGGCTAGTTGGTGGACAGAGGAAGAATAGTGCATGTGGATAACTGGCAGTGAAGCCGTTTACTAGGGACAGTCTTGAGTGGTTGGTATCAGGGCCAACACTATCAGTGTCTTTATTAACAATATAGGTGACTGGACAGAATGTACTTTCTGCACATTAAAAAATCTCCACACAATGTACTGGAGGTCAGAACCTCAGAAAGACAGAATAACGAGCTTACTACATTCAGTTCAACAAAACAAAATGCCAGGTCCTCCACATGGAATGGAATAAACCCAAGTGACAAATAAAAGCTGGACACTGGCTAGCTGAAAAGCAGATTTGCAGCAAAGGACTTGGCAGTTTTCATCAAGAAGTAGAATGTGAGCTGGCTGTACACTCTTATGTCAAAGAAGGCCAACTGCACACTGGGTTCTTAGTAAGGTCAGCCAGTGACTTTCCCTCTATTCAGCACTTTCAAGAAACTCCATCTAGAGTACTGTGACACTTTTGAGCTCTACAGTAAAACAGAGATATTAACATACCGAAATTCAGTGAAGAACCACTGAGATGGGCAGGGATGGGAGCACATAAAGACAAGGAGTGACTGAGTTGTTCTTTTTCTGCTTCTGCTTGAAGGCAGAATATTGTTGCTGTCTACCACTATCTAACGGGCAGCTGTAGAGAAGACAGAGCCAGATCAAATGATACATAGTAAAAGGTCTAGGCACATATTGCAGAAGGAAAAATTCAAATTAGTTGCTAGTATAGTTTTCCTATTTTTATTTTTTTTCACTGTGAAGATGACCAAACACCAGAACAAAGGCACAGACAGACTGTAGAGTCTCCATCCTGGACATCCTCAAAAGTTGACAGGACACAGCCCTAGTAATCTGTTCTACATTAGTTTTATGATGGAGGAGTTAGACTAGATGATCTCCAGAGGAGATTTCCAATATACATTATTCTATTCTAAGAGTAAATAGTAAAATAAAACTGAATTCTCACCTGACATTAGCAACAACCCTATACTGAAATATACCGGTTTCTGTGGGGTTCTGGTCTGGAATTTTGTGGAGGAGGGGCAGGGGAAGGAAATAAATATCTTGGACATTAACATCACCTAACTTTAGATTCCTAATATAAAAAAAAGTTACCTTGTTCTCCATGCAAACTCAATTAAAAGAACTGACTGTTTACAAAAAGTAATTTTTCTTAATGGTTAACAGCTTCTGGAGCCAATTTTGATCTCCAGAATGGAGGATGGGTAAATTCAAATGTAATGAGTCTGATTAATTTTTCTTTATTTATTCATCTGATTTGGCTTAGATATTGATTGTAGAACAGTTCATCTCAATGGAAATTAATTTTTTTTATAACACAATCACATTAAAGTATATTCAATCTTAAAAAGTTATATAAAAGTCTTAATAGATAAATTATGGATATAACTACAACTACAATAGCTACATCTACTTTCATCCCTCTAGAGAAGGCAGGGAACAAGAAGATAGGTTATTTTTCCAAATTCCTTTGAACGTTATTGTTCTGGTCAATGTTGACACAGATGGTAGCAGCAATAAGAAATTTAAAATATTTTATTAATTTGAATGAAGACACAAAATTTATTTATTAAAAAATAAATACGTATGCATTAAATATATATAGCAGTAGATAAAAACAAACATATTACTAGAATATTGTGCTCCTCGTACAGTACTATTTTTACTTGCAGCTCTATAACCTATGGCAACAGGTTTTTTGCCAGCAGAAAATATTTTGCATCTCATGTTAGCTCTGTTAGCTGAATTTTATTTAGCCATTTACACTACCAATTAGAGGTATTCCTAATTCCAGTTCCTAAAAGTTTGCGTAAAATTAACTCAAATTTAGTGCAAACCAACTCATAATTTGATATATAAAACCTGTCCAATTTACAGAAGAGTCCTCAAATGGGAGATTTAACAGCAACAAGAGAATCAAGTTTTTTTCACTATCTGAAGAGATTGAGGAGTCAGGATTCCATCTCACCACTCTTTCTTGCTAAGACTCCATTATTAATCCTGCCTATGTTCTCTTATTAGATCTGTTCTCACCCTTGAATGGAGTGCTGAGCAACTTTGTCGGGTAAAAGATGTCCCTGCCCAAGGCGGGGGGTTGGAACTAGAAGACCTTTAAGGCCCCTTCCAACCCAAGCCATTCAATAACTCCATGATTATATGATTTCTATTGGCTATTGATAATAAAGGCTACAATTAATTATTCTGAAATATTTGCAAACAGCTATCATTTGTCAAAAATTTATGGTAGGCGCGACAGAATACTGTGGAATAAACAAAAGAATAACATTTCTTAAAGAAGAGTATACAAAAGTATGATATTCAAATATAGAAGAAATACCTGATGAAGTAAAATTTCTGGAATAAGTATATTAACTAAAAGTCTGATAATTTTTGTATGTACTGAGTCATTAATAGCTATTGATGTAAAAGAATGTAGAAATTTCATGGAGAAGAGAAACTCACCAGTCAGTTTTATGAGCCTCACTTGTAGCTTCATCTGTAAGTTATTAACTACTTCACACCTTAAAATGCCATTCCTTTTGAAATAAAGCCCGCACAAACCTTTATCCAAAAGTATGGAAGGATGGGTCCTGAGTGTCTGATGTTGATATTTTTTGGCATTTCTGTTTTAACTTCAAAGATCCTATGCACAGCAACAGAGTACAAGATCAGATTGAGTGGCATGTGAAAAATCTCTACCAAGGAAAATCAGGAACAACTGTCAATCCACTTTTACAATAACCAAAATAATAGTGATCTTTATGCCTGTTTTTCTGTCAGTAGTAGTAATCACTCTTCTGAACTTTTAAATCTTCCTATGCAATTTATTCACAGCCCCTCAGATGCTATGTCTGGGGCAGAATATCAGATGATTTAATTTGCCTCTTGCATAGTATAAACTATAATATATGACCAATTATTTTGTTATTGAATCTTCTAATATGTGTTTGGATAAAACACTTCTTCCAGAAAGGAAACTGACTCAAAAGTACCAAAAATCCTCCACTTTCTCTCATAGTTTGTTACTCCCTTCCTGATAAAAAGAAATGCTTTCTAACTCATAATGAGATTTGAGCTTCATAAGAATGCTATCATATTCTCTGCATGCATTTGATCTTCTCTCACTCTCCGTGGGAAAAACTTAATTACTATTGCAAAAATGTGAAGGTCAAACTTTCATTTATAAATGATATTTAAAAGTCAGTGTAATTGGCAACATCTTGCAGAGTGCCAGGTGGACCTCCTTTTGCGTTGTTTTCATCACACATTCTTCTCTTGCTGATATGAAGGGTTATCTATCTTATTTTGAGCTGATATCTCTATAGCCTACTTTACATCTTCTAGGCTGTAAAATATAACACAAAGAATAGATTTTTCTCTTTTACTTACTAAACTTTCAGCACCCCCCCCATCACTATCTATAAGAGAATAAAATCTGATTGGAAAATGAAAACTCACCTAAACTGCAATGATGATATTAAAATAATTATAGTTTGAGAATTTTGGCACTACATAATGCCATTTCACAGTCAAAGAGAGCTGCTACTTTCTTAATGATGGACATGTCCCCTTTGGCAACACCGTATCATTTCAGATGTACTAATCAACCACGGACAGAGTCCTGACAGGCAGTTTCTTCTACACCTGCAGAGAACTGAGCCGGAAGAATGGCTAGGACAAGATGAATTGCAGTTGGAATTAGCTGCAGTTTACATTGCTTTTAGGTATTTTTTTCCCACTCAATGGTATGTGTTTGTTTCTAAATTTTCTTTGAAAGGCAAAGACCCACAGGTTTGATTTTGTTGAGTTAATCCATTTGGAAATGACAGTTTAGGGCTTAACTTTGAATTTATAACATTTTACATAATGTAAAAAAAGCAAGTGTAAATTGACATCCATACACCTTCATTATCTTCATCAGCAGTATTAATAATCTCATACTTTCTAAAAAGTTTTCTTTGTGTATTATTCCTAGCAACACAATTCCCTTGGCTTATGGATTCCCAAATAAATGTCACCTCTTGCTGAAACACCTGCTCCTGAGAACATATTCAAGCTGTTACACAATTAGCCTGAAAAGATGCTTATTGTAACTGACCCTGGTTTATCTTCTTGTTTAGGAATCATAACTTTTCTTCTTCACAAAATTTTTCAAATGATATTCTTTAAAAAAAAAATTGGTTTTAGAGGTTTACAACTAGATCTAGGTCACTTGATTGACTGAACTATTTTAGCAATGAATTTAGTTGATCAAATTAAGTGCCAAAATAGAGACAGAAAAACTACTTTCTCCTTTTTCCATAGGTATGATGATAATGCATTTATGACAGTGAAAAAGTTGGGGGTGCAGGGGAGTAGACTTAAACTAAATAAAATGCTATGATGTTTCACACTGTTTCAAACAAATTAAAAGTAAATACTGCAGCATAAACTGTCTGGATCAGCTTGGATCAAATGGTATGTTTGGCTCCTGAGATGGACAACATTAACAAATTGTTTTCTTGTTACTGACTTTGGAAAGAAAATCATTGTAAAAAAAACATAACAAAATATAACCTGACCAAAGATATATATAACAAGAGAAAATGAACACATAGAGAATTCTACACCCACCTGCAGATATTCCACCATGAAAAAGATTGGAACTTCATAAGTGTGTTAACATCTGTAAATTCTTCACCCAACTTTAGGAAAAAGTTCATTATGAGAAAAATTTGTGAAATTCTCTGCTTTAGTAGTAAATCCCACCAGTAAAACAGTAAGTTAATCAACAGCAAGCTGACAGCACAATGATGACAACACAAATCAGCACAATGATATGGATATGAGGTTACAAAACAATAAATGTGCCTTTGGCATGTGATCTACTTCCTTCCCCCCTCCTTCCTTCCCTCTGTTCCTTCTTCCTGCCTTTTTTTTTATATTTTCGCCTTCATTTAAATTAGAGGTTTCTGAGTTTTAAGAAGTAATAATATACTTAATGACTTCAGTAAATCATAGCCTTTGGAAACTCATATATTTCTACCTCAAATACTAACATGTTTAATGTCAGCTGTTGATAGATGTACACAAAGAGCACAGGATACTAGGTGTGCCCTTGGCAGGGATTGAGATATCAGAATCAGTAGTAAAGACATTTTTAAGTTACAGAGATTTTGAATGATTGCTGTCATACTTCCACTCCAATAATCCAAACAAAAAGCTGCTCACAATGTGATACATGGGCAGAGTGCCCAAGGGGCAGAAAACCAGCCAAAACATTTGCATTATCATTGCTAAATTTTTAGGCTGTTTTTTTTTTCTATCCACTTTCCATCTAGATTGCACGAAAAAAATATGAAAATGCAGAGAATTTTATTAATGCCCACAAAATATTTCAGGTTTTTGAAAAGGATTTTGATTTGTCTTATGCAGTTACACTTAGCACCTGCTCAATGTTTTTAAGATTCTGGGCACATTCATCTTCTCCTGAAACTAACTCATTTATTAACTCAGTGACTTCAGTTCCAGATGCTAAAGCTAGCTGGATTTAGAGTACCTACTCCGTTCTGTTCCATGATCGATCTGTTCATCATTATAGTAGTTGGAAATGAGGTTTGGAAGGTGAATAAGTGCCTTGCTTATATGACTAATTTGTATATAGTTCTGCCTAATATTAAACGTAGCTAATTTGTATACAGTTTTGCCTTTTGCAGAGTACATTCACATATTTTAGGCAAAATACACAAATATTCAGGCACCTCTAAGAGGCTTCCAAACTTTCAATAACTTGCTTCCAAAAGGTGTTACAACGACCACAAAAAGCTCATGCTATTTTGAGAACATTTAACAATAGTATTTCATACATCTTATGTGTAAAACCTGCAGTAGTGTATGTGTGTCGATGCATACACAGCAAATCACAAGCATAATATTTTTCTAAATGAGTTGCTGCAATTTGCTGACCTACTGTGCTTTCTATGTTTAGCATTATCTGATTTGGGTTAGTGAGAAGGTTTGAGAAGGGAAAATGCACTGAATTCCGATGAACTACATTTCTTTGCCTCAGAGTTGGCATGGTTCAGCTTCATGCAATTATACTGGGGATTCTACTGATAATCCTTCTGTCTTTGGACTTTGGTGATTAATGCTTTCTATACCTCAATGAATAAACAAGAAAATAAAAAATCCTAAAGTAAAAGAATAGCTGAATGCTTGTCCTATTTATGCAGTGGTTGTCAAAGTGACTTATTTGAAAAGTATATCAGAGAAGACACTGAAAAAATCCGTCTTTTTCCTGGCTACTCATTCACAACCAAATTTATCCTGAATTTTCATTCTTTCGAACATTTTCTTTGTAAAGCACAAATCAGCTAGCACATTCAAAAAGACTTTTAGGGTATTAAATCCTATGAAAAGTGGGTAACTTTCCTTAAAAAGTAGAACGCCCTAAACAGAGTTATATCGGTTAGGAAAAGTCACCTCAAAATACTTCTCTATTATTGTTTCAAAAATATTCTGTTACTTTTCTTCTTCATACAGGTATTATGTTGGTGATTTACCAGAGTAGCACAGCATGTGACAATAGCAGGAGTTTGTGCTAAGTGCTATCTTTCTTAATATTTTTAGCAGCCTTAAACAAGATTCTCCAAGCAGTGTCTGTGTAACCAAAATCAAAAAGAACACTCGATAAATTTAAAGGTATTAAATCAGGCAAATACATTTGCAAAGATCTGGAGCCAGTGGGTTGGCTCTTTTTATATGAGATGTCTGAATTATGTTGACAATCTAATAATGCGCCTGAGTAGCTAAAGGCTGATACAGGCCTGCAGGAGCCGGTAATGTTGCTGTAACATCTTATAACATTAAGGACATCATGGAGATAAATGAGACTAATGTAGTCTGAAAATGAACATCTCCCTTGGTTTAAAAAATAAGTTAACTTTAAAAATAAATATTGTGCATTAACCATTTATATCTAGAATCTTGCATGCAATTTATACACATTGCTTTATATAAGTTACTGAGCTAAATATTATAGTAAAATATTCCTGTCTCTTTTCAAAGCAAAAAATATAATTAGTGGAAGTGGAAAGCACCATTTTCTCTTGTTATCCAACCATAGCTATTACTTTAAGCAAAATCATAAAAGTGACATTATACGGCAGAAGTAATGAAGTGTGGGTGGAAAATCAGCTGAGTTGACATGCAAAATGAGACACTTCAGGACTGTCTGTGCTTGTAAATGAAATGCAGTCAAAATATTGCTCTATGTGGAATCTCATAAAGAAACTGAAAAACTTATTTTATCCAATTCAGGGCTGTAGCATTTATTAAACTAGAATGATTATTATTAAACATTGCCATTTCTTTCTCTGCCTTTTTTTTTCCTAGCTATAAAGGAGTTTAATTCCAATAAAATATTTCTTATAAATAACTCACAGACTAATTTATGATGCAACATTTTTTATTATGATTTCCATCAACAAATTATAATTTACGGTTTGTCAGGATTCTGGATAAATGTTGTTAGGAATCAGCTAATAAGTTAGAGATTATTTACATTGTGTCATTTATCTTTTTAAATATAATATCACATGCCACACGATTAATATCTGTTTTCAGAATCTCATGCCAGCTACTATGCTTCATTAGCAAAAGTAACAGGAAAGAGAAAGTAATTAAAGAAGCATAAAATACAGAAGCAGAGCTTGGCAATTTTCACCTGTTCAGGCAAAGCAATTCTGAACACACCATCACAGAACCACAGAATTGCTGAGACTAGAAAGTATCTCCAGAGATTGTCTAGCCCAACCCCTCTGCTCAGAATGAGTCAGTCATCTACAGGAGGCTGTTTAGGACCATGTCCAGTTGGATTATGAATATCTCTTAGCATGGAGACTCCATAACCTCTCTAGTCACTCCAGTGTTTGACCACCATCACAGTCAGAAAGGTTGTTTTTGTGGTTTTTTTCTTCTTATGTTTAAACAGAATTTCCTGTATTTAAGTTCCCGTCTGTTGCCTGTCATCCTGTAACTGGATACCACAAGAAAAGTCTGGCCACACATTCTTTATTCTCTATAAGCTCCAGTGGTAACATGCTTGTTTTCATAGTTATATTCCTCATATTTCAGCAGTAACCAGGCTGGGGCACAAAGATGGATCAGGAAAACGGGGGGGGAGGAAACTAGTAGCTTAGTTATTCTGATTAAAAATAAAGAATACCGAGAGTCATATGCTGCCTGAAGTTAAACAACCTCTCCTTTCCTTATTGGATTTTACCCTTCAGCGTCTTTGGAAGTATGATGGGCTAATGAAGAAAAAATGTTATAGTTCCTTTTCCATTAGCTACTGTTGCATATTGTAGAGTTTTAACAGCTGTCTCACAGTGAAGGCCTTGATCAACCAATGTGGCAAGTCAGCTTCTCATTATCTAATATTGCACTATAGATAATTTCCATTGAGTGCACTAACGCACAAATTACATTGGAATTGCTTGTGTGTGTGTCTGTGCAACTACTTACCTTCAGGAGGAGGGTCAGTATGGCACTCAAGAGGTGCTTATATTTGCTGTTTGTGAAAAAAATATAAAATTGTTGGACCAAAATGAAAGCTAAGAAAAGCAATAAGGAGATAGGTAGCACTGAAAAGACGATTTCTGCTGAAGCTTGTAGTTACCTTGCACATCATGTTTTATTGCTAGAGAATGAAACAAAGAGAAAGAAAACAGTAAAAAGCATAACAGATATAGAAAGAATCATCGACAAAGACCAAAAGTGGCAAAACTGTATGAATCTCATCAGCATGACGAGGAAGTGTAATAGGATATAGTCTTGACTATTCAGCTAGGAAGAAAGGAATTGCATACTGGTATACCTACATGTCCCTAAAATAAGCTGTTTTCCAGCAGCCAGTAAAAAAGAGATAAATTAAGAATATTTCATTGCTTTTAGAAGAAAGTAGTACTCGCAGTTTTCTTGCTTGAATAGAAGAGAAAAAGAAAGTTATCATATACTTTCCATACTCCTTCCATACTTGAGTCAGATTGTACATCTTGTTCCAGTACTGAACCATACAATATAAAGACACTTGTTCATCACTTCTGTGATGAAGTAATATACTCAAATTCTAGGTTGTTCTAAGATATAAACTCAGAGGTTTATGTTACTGTTTTCAAATACTGACCTTGAATTTTATACCACTGAAGTTTCACCCCATCTTTTTTATGTTTTAAATAATTTCTGATTTAGCAATTATCACAAATTACATATCACCAACTGAATTTGTTAGCACACATATATTTTATGCGTCTGTTTCACTGACTAAAATGTTGAAAAAGTTCTAATTTAAAACAGATTTCTGAGAAACTCTTTGTAATTGTTTGTGAAACTCTTTCTGCCTCTTAGTTATTCCCTTTTCCAGCACATCCCAGAAAGACTGAAGTTTCTTTTGAAATCAGTTCCCCATCCTTTCTCTAATGCTTCTACTAAATCACAGCTTCTCCAATTCCATTCCCTTGTGACACCCTCTTCTTTGAATCTCTGCAAATTTGGAAAGCAAATTTGCCTTCTATCACATTCAGTACTATTTTTATTAGTAGCATTTCTTCTGGAATATGTCTCTTTAGAACTAAAGTCTACCATAATAAGGAGGCGTCCCAGGCCTATTAGTATTTCTCATATTATTTCAGTTTTCTGTCACAAATAGGAGTTTATAGAATATTTCTACAACTATAGTTTTTTACTGTTCTTCCCTAAAGAGATTAAACTGCCTTCTGTTTTATTCATGATAAGTGCCTGGGTTTTATTAATGTCTAAGCGTCATAGAATCCTAGTACTTTTACCTTCACTTCTGCCTCCCATGGAAGGATATATATATTGCTACTCTATTTCATTCCTTATTTGATTGGGTTTTGTTTGCTTTTGGGTTCGGGTTTGTTTTTTGGTTTTTTTTCCCCTTCTATTAATCTGTTATCCCATCAAATATCTGATGTGATATTTACAACTACTATTTCAGATTTCAATATTTTGTAGTCTTGGGACAGAAAACAGACAGAAGAGATCATTTAGCTTCTGTACCCTTTTCCCAAGTGACTAAGATCTTAAACCACTAAAATCTTAAATTCCTTGCCCACACCTCCCTTTTTAACTACGCTTTGGTTAAAGTCTGACTAGCTGATAGTTTTCAATGGATCTTGCAAGTCTTGCAGTGTTCTTGTAAATCTATCAGAGCAATTGCTTTATAGAATTACAGGTCAGCTCCCTGAAAGGTGGGAAATATTTTTGTTGATTTTTCCCCACATTAAACTTAATGAACAGGGATATGACCACAGATAGAGGATATCTCTCAATCCACTTTATTGTTTTTTCAAATGTCATCGGGGCAAAGTGGACTTGAATATCTTGATAAAGATCATAAATATAATCCCTTATCAAAATCTATATCCTTAACAAAGTTGAACTGTTATGCAATACTTCTAAGTAGCGGTTTCCAAATACAAAGCTAAAAGAGGAGAACAATTTTAGTCCCAGCATTACATTAGTTTGAAATGTACGTAATGCCGGTTTGTATCTTGCCTTTCTACAAGCAGTTAAGTTCCTTCTGTGTACACAAAATAAGGTTGAAGTTGCTTTGATTGAGGTTTATTACGATAAAGAAAAAGGTATTCTTTAGATTATTACATTACTAAAATGATTTTGATATCATTAGTAGTGACACAGTGTGCCAAAAGAAAGTACACTGCAGTGTACTTCAGAAAATAAACCAGGCCCACATTTTTTTCTTGATTATTTGGAGGGGTTATTTCCCATACAGATAACATGACAAAAATCAATACCTAAGCAGACAGTGCTTCCAATCTGTACAAGAAGTTATCAGAGATGTTATGTTCACTTTACAGGAACAATCTTAGGACAACATGTCTCCATAATAAGTTAATTATGTCTGCCAATTATAAAAACAAAACAAAATTTTGAAGATAAATTATGAAAATCTACCAAGGAATGCATTATTTGGAAAAATAATACTAGGTTATTTCTACAAATATCATCTTTGGCTGATACTGGAAACCTCAGGAGGCCAGCTATGGCTCACCCACTTGATTCCAATTTGTTGCTTGCATTAGTTTTTGGAACTTTTCCCATGGTATTGTGTACTGGATTACTTGTAATGGGTTTGTTCGTCCAGGTTTTGGCAGTGGGGGGGCTACAGGGATGGCTTCTGTGAGAAGCTGCAAGAAGCTTCCCCCATGTCCAGCAGAGCCAATGCAGGCCAGCTCCAGGATGGACATGTTTGCTGGCCAAGGCTGAGCCAATCCGGAGTGATAGCAATGCCTCTGTGATAACATATGTAAGAAGGAAAAAAAGGTTGTTGTGGAGATGAAGTTGCAGCCAGAGAAGAATGGAGTGAGGACATGAGAACAACTCTGCAGACACCAAGTCAGTGGAGAAGAAGGGGGAGGAGGTGCTCCAGGCACCAGAGTTGATGTTCCCTGCAGCCTGTGGAAGACCATGGGAGTGCAAAGATCCACCTGCAGCACATGGAGGAGCCCACACCAGAGAGGGTGGATGCCCAAAGGAGGCTGTGACCCTGTGAGAGGCTCATGCTGGGTCAGGGTCCTGGAAGGGACCTGCTGACCCATGGAGAGAGGAACCCATGCTGGAGCAGGTTAAAAATCTTAAAAAGCTTAAAATCTTCCTATTTCAAAGTTACTTTCCCGCTCCACACCTCAGCCTGGCATTAAACTTTCAGAAGAACCTAGACTTGAGGTTCAAAGATTTAGCTGGACTTCAGAACCTTGAAAACAGAAACATTGTAGACTTTCAGTTGTTCTCTGTAAACTAGATAAAACTGTCTGCAAACAATAAAATATTTTGATGAAGCAACAGCTCAGATAGGAAGACTTTGTTCTATTGCTGTTCTGCATGCTGAAACCAAGTCCTAGGGTGTAAAACTGTCAAAGTATCAATGAATACAGAAGTTCAGGGATTTCTACCAGTTCCTACCAACTTGAGATCTGGCATGAATGCAGTTATACCTGTTTGTCCATATATTGCCAGATTTGGATCATGTTATCCCTTTTTTAAAGCCTAAATGATGCAGATATGTTTGATGGGGCAGCATGTGGGTTGGTGTTGGAACTGGAGTGTTCTGACTTGTTCTGATTCTTCCTGCCTATAGAATCAACAATTTTGTTTAAGCTGTCACTATAAGGATGCACAACATGCTGTAGACTTAGCTTCTCCTATTTACATAGCAGTAGCACTGTGAAATCCAACCCCCCAAGCCAGAATGTGTGTGCTGCTAGAAGATGCACAAACATACCTCTGAGTAAAAGACTGATCCTTCTTCCATGCAGGTTGAAGGGAAGTTGAATGGCAGCACACAGAACGGTAGTGTTTACCTGTAAGTGGCAAAAGAAAGGGGAAGCATGATTAAATAAAACATGCTTAACAACAGACTCATTCAGCCACCCTTTTACCCCTGCAAGACATCAGTGTTTTGCCAGCACTGTGGCAGAAATAGCAAACAGGTTAATCCATATTGTTTGCATCTGGTGTCTGAGCAGAGAGAATTTCCTTGAGAGTAGTTTTTCAGCTTCTTGAATGATCACTTAGATGAGATCCAGTCTGAACTGACAGCTCTCTTGTTAGCAGAATCATCCCTGGAGGGACAAGCATGACTGTTCTTTTCTTGAGTTTTTGGTGATGTCCTTCTGGTTGGAAGTAATGGCAAGTATTCAAACTGTGGCTTATATGGCAGAGCTAGGGCCTCCTCATATAGGAGAGGTCATCTGAGTGCCAGTATACCCACTTCTAAATATTTTTAATGATATTAAAGATTTTCTTAAAACAAAAAAATCAGCTTATTATCTTTATCATTATTCTATACACTGTTCTGGCAGAGAGGGTGAGACAACCTTCTGGGGACAGAGAGGGAAATAGTTAATAACTGATAGCTTAAAAGGAAAAATATAAGTAATCTCGGGGGGAAGAAGGTGGAAAGGGCAAGGTAGAGTGATAAATCTCCAAGACTTTGTATCAGAGGTCCTGTGTACTGCTTCTGTAATTTGCTATTCCTGCTGTGGTGCAACTGCAAGTAAAAGTTGCTTTTTGATTAGCTAATTGCATTCAGAGAACACCCAGTCATGATCATGCAATTATTTCTGGTGGTTTTGTCTGCCTACACCCCTTGAAAAAAAGCATCTGTCTTAATTGTGCCGTTATATATGAACCATGCATTTTGAGTGTCCCCATGGTGCTGCTGCTGCAGATACTGAATCTTCCTGACCACAGGCAAATAAGGAACGTTTCCTCTGGGAAGGTGTGGAGTACCAGTGGGAGGTCTTTACAACTATGTAGATTAAAAAGAGATTGTACATTAAATACAGTGAAGGTTCAAGCTGAGCAAAAGTGACTCAATTCCTCTCACCCTGTGCTGAAGCAGCAAAGATTGCTCCTTGGCCCACACCAACTGCTCTCTGGCTTTCAGACTCTGGGACATGCAATTTTTATGAGGACTTGCAATTATCTTTTGGGAACTGGAATGAGCATCCAAATATAGGATATATAGAGCTGAATACATATGTGGTCCTTTTATCAAAAAATCTGGCTCTGTCATTAAGGTTCTACTTGATAAAAATACTTAAGATCTCTTTTTTCCTAGCCACACTGTGTTAAGCCTTAAAAACCTGTAATGTGTTTCCTCATTCTGGCCATTTTTAAAACAAAACTGAGTAGTTGTATATCATTAGTATCATGAATGGTCAGAATACATTACCCCAAACCAGTTTTGCTTATTTTTTTACACTCTAATAAATGACATGGTTTTATGAGTATTTAAGTGTCACGATTTAAAAACTTTTCTAAAACACTTATCTTTACTGTTCATGTGAGATAGTTTTAAAAATAATCTTTGTGGCTTTGTGATCAAGTCAAAACCTGGTGTACAGGTAGGGGAGATGACTCATAGGGTAAGATTATCTGCATAAAATATCTGACTGAAATGTGCATTCAACAAATAATACTTTTGGGTTGTATCTTTTCATCATGCTGTGAAAGTAGGTTCCAGAAAGATATAAATGCAAAAGCAAGTAGGAAGAGAATAACTCTGTATACAGTGGATAGCTTTGCCAGCATTATTCTGATGAGCATGGAGTCCATCCTTAGGGAGTTGTTCGGGTTCGGCTGCTATACAATGCAATTTCACAGTGTAAACTAACTTCGTCCCTCGGCCTAGATCAAGTGAAGGATTATGAGATTAATGATGCCTCTCATATCCCATCCCATGGAAGAAGACTTGACTCCAAAGTAGAATTGCTTCCTCTTACAAAGGAAGATAGGAAGGGATATATATCCTTTTTTTATTTTCTAGGAAGAAACAGGACTGTTATTACAAATTTAGGGACACAGAGTCCGAAATTATTTAAAAACTGCTAATATCTTACTTTTCAATCTACTATGAAAGTACCTTCTCTGAAAATTGTGCATGAGAGATTACCTTACTTCAGAGGATGGTGAGGCACTGGAACAGGTTACCCAGAAAAGTCATGGATGCCCCATCCTGGTAGAGTTCAAGGCCAGGTTGGATGGAGCCCTGAGTAACCTGATCTAGCGGATGACATCCCTGCCCACAGCAGGGGTGTTGGAACTAGATGATCTTTAAGGTGCTTTACAACCCAAACTATTCTATAATTCTATGATTTCATAAAATCAAAAGAATATGAGGCAGAAAAAAAATCACATTCACTCCACACACTTGTAGGCTGATGCCCTAAAAATAGTACAAGGAATAGAAGGGCACTAATTATCTCCTCACCAGTAGTATGTTTCAACATCCCCAGGTACAGAAAAATTTTGTTGGATGACCTATGATAAGCAAGTGATCAGACTGATAATTGATTTTCCCTTTTGCTCCATTTCTTTCATCATTCCTTTTCACCCCTGAATCTCTGTATTGAAGACTTTTATGTCCATTTGAGTGATGAAAAAAATGAATCTCTTTGTGTTTGCTTTTTACTAAAAACTTTGCTTTTCTATTGAGAAAATAATGGATGTACAGTAGTCAACATTTAATTGTTCAACTTCCAAAAAGTTAACGAACAACTTTTACATTTGGAAATCACTAATTTTTATGCATTTGTATAATGAAAAAGATATCTCCTGATTTTTATTATCAGGTGGATATTTATTCTTTATATTGTGTGTCAAGGAAGTTTTAATTTTCTTTTGCAATTAGTCACTTCAGATGGATGTAGAGGTTAGTAATTCTTAAGAACTTGACTGAAAACATGGGCAAAAGCAGTGCAGAACATCAGTGTTACCACATTTTTGAAGGGATCTCAGAGTTAGCTTAAAAAACAACAAAAAAACCCCCATATGATGATAGTTGACTGAGTTTTCCAGACCAATGAAATTATTAATGCAACATGTTGGTGCATGAAAAAACCAGAAAGGTATGACAGATAATTCAGTAACAAAATATGTGTTAATATATACCACTGTATTCATAAATTTTAATAGAACTATTTATCACAGTAAGAACTGTTAAGGAATTCTGTAGGCTTTCTGCCACTATGGTAAGATGAATGATGAATTTGATGCAATGCAGGGTTTTTTAATAATTTATTGGGTCACGAGTTATGGTTTTATTCAATTGAAAATTATTAGGTGGGTTTGCCTCAGGCAGTGAGCATGGTATATGAAAAAGAAAAATAGATTAAGCAAACACTTGATGAGTTTAATCATTTCAAACAGGGCAGTGGATAAAGGCGCTGACAGATTTGTCATTAATTCAGCAGATGTTTTTACCTCCACACAACATAATCACAAGATGGGAGTTGTCAGTGAAGCCCTGAAAGTGTGATGATAATAATGAATAGTCTGCATAATCTATTATTTTCACAAAATTGATTTATTTTCTCCATGAAAGTCAACAACGGATGGAACAGAGGGTAGAAGGTCTCTTTCAAGAATGGTGGCATAAAAATATTTTTCTTCATCCCAAATTTTTATATCTATTTCTGATTAAATGGGGCCTTTCAGCAAAATGATAGCTGGTGGTGATCTTCGCTGAAAGAAAACAGAATGAATCACCATTGCTGCACTTTGTTCACATTCTGATGATGCCTTCACCACAAACATTATCCATTGAATTTTTATCAAGAATCACTATCACTGACTTCCCACTCAAAGACCTCTAATATGCAATCAAATCTATTTCTCTTCCAGCTCAGCACATTCTGTGTTCTATAATAAATATTAAGCTTCTTTGAGAACAGAGCAGGGACTTGAACTATATTAGAGTAAGATGTATGCCTTCTGTGCTGTTCAAATAACTGTATGCAGAGGTCAAGGTGGTAAGTCTTTATGCTAAAAGAATTATCTTGACACCCCCAGGCAATGGATTTATTCTTATCATTTGCTTTATTAATTTATGTGTATGCCACTTGACTTATCATAGAACTGCTTTTTCAATGGTGGGTGAAACAGTCAAAAGTGTCTCCAGTACATAATTTTATGTTTCTCTTGATCATTGCCCCAGTCATAGAAATGCTGAGCATTTTCACCAATTTCATTTGTAGATATAATTGTTCAACACTTAATAAATAATAATTCTTAAAAACATGTGTCTATTACTGTTTTTCTACAAAGAAGCAAACAAAAATTTCATGAAACAACAGTCTGCCTTTCACAATTACTCTGGGCTACATAGGAAATGTTTGAAGAAGCCAAAGTTAATATTAAATTCTCCTAGGCACTACTTAGCTACAAAAACTGCAAATTACTCTATCTTTTTTTTTCAATTTCTTGTGGGAACTTCCAACAGCTTTGTTGATGCATCTGACATTTCCTAAATAGTGAATTATTCCATGGTTTTCAACACAGCATCCAGACCACCTGAGTGGATCACAGAAACAGAAATTCTGTGGACCAGGTTGTAGGAACTAAATCACATCAATGACAGGGGAAAAAGTTGGATCTTTTCTGTGTCCAGAAAAACATACTTCTTTTCCTTTTCAAGAGTTTCACTGATGAAACTCCAATTCTGATAAAGTACTTTGTTCTTAAGCAAACTGGAACAGGAAGTTTTTATTCCATCACCCTGGGTTAACCTTTTTATATGTTTGATATACAGTCGATAAGCAGCAGATATACCCATTTCAAAAGATACTTTTTCCAAGAGTAATGTGTGTAGCCTACAGGGTAGGAATATTGTTGCTTACAAATTTTGCTTTACTGAATGTTTTAATCTGTGTCTCTTTTCAGAATGGTCAAAAAAATATTAAAATATTAGCTACTCCCATCTCTCCCTCCCATCAGAGTAGACGGTAGCTTAGACAGATCATGATTTAGTGTTTAAGCCTCTTTGAGTCTTTAAACTGCAGTCCACCTTTCTTTCTCAAGTGCTATAATAAAAATGGCAAGGAATTTGCAAACAGAAGATAAGCGAGTCACAGGAAAAGAAAACATCCCTGTGTTATCCAGCAAGAATGGATGTGAGGTTTCCGTACACTGAACCTCAGAATTGTCAATGAGTGCTTCAAGAGCAAGTTAGCTACTTAATGACTCTGCAAATCACATCTTTCATTCCACAGCAATGGCAGTTGCTGCAAGGTTGTGTGACTATTAAGAAAGGGACCGTACCTGCAATAATGAGAAAAAAAATGTCAGTATTTGTCCAAATTAAAGCCGCTCTGGGAATAGACGTCTACTTTCAACCTACTGGAGAATAAATCATAGAAACAATGACGATAATAACAATAACAATAGTAATAATTGTCATGATTATATATAAAAGTTTTATTTAGGACTTAAAACTTTCCATACTTCCTCTCCTTATGTTTCCTTTGTTGCTTTTATTTGACTTTAAAAGACTGTTTCTAGAATAACTCTCTCAGATTAGTACGAATATCTGATCATTTTTTGAAACATTTGATGATATTTTAATTTCATAAGAAACTGTGTAAGTGTTAGTTTTCAATCTGTTACCTTTTTGTGTAAATATGTTATTTTAAATCTACTTTTTTGGCTAAAGGAGGAGGGAGGGGAAATGTACAAAAATGCCTGGAGCTACTAAGCGGGGGAGTTAGGATAGAATGCAATGTGACAGCTTAAGTTTGTTGCTGCTGTGCATATAATGTAAAACGGTCATTAATGCTATTCTGTAAGGAGACTTGCATAAAATAATTAAATGAACCCTAAGGATGGCTGTCAAACTGTCATATACTCACAAGCAAGGAAGTCACCAAGTAAAGCTGTCAGTCAGGTCTGACATTCTGAAATCCTTCAAAAAGTGTTAAGCATTCAAAACTCTGCTAGTAATAAACCTGGCAACAGTAAGATAAGCTGGCCTGCCACAGCCTCAGGGTTCTTTTGCAAATGATGCTGCGACATGACTCAGTACCCTTACATTTGGAAGAATCTAGTTCATTTTTTTTATTTGTCCAGGAAAGAATCAAAGACATGTTTAACTCTTCCCAGCAGCAAGCGTGCTTATTTTCCAATTTGTAAATAAGTGAATATTGGCTTTTGGTGAACTGCAGTACATATTGACCAGTCTGTGTAAATCAACTTAGGGGACATGTAGGCTGTGTTAATTTACATCAGATAAAGATTTATCTGATGCTCTTTTTCTTTCTCTTTTCTGGATAAATAAATATATTAACACTAACAGCTATATGAGACAGTTTAGCCATTGATGCTGGATGCTTCATTTTAGCAAACCAAGTCCTCACTAGAATTAGGGTCACTTGTAGTAATTACTTTAAACAGAGAGCTAGTAATGATTAGAAAATGGTCATTGCCTAATCTAGCATATTATCACTGCAATTTCCAAAGTGCCTGTTAACAATAGTATCTTTGTGTCAACTGTGCAATTCAGAATCATTAAATGCACTCAAAAAACTCACAGCTTCTTGCTCTTTATTGTTATGTACATCCGCTAAGTGTGTTTTGGATTTTTCTTTTCCTATTTCCACCTTTCTTATCTTTCTTTTTTCTTATTCCTTCCTTTTTTCTCTTTACTTTTTCTTTTCTTTTTTTCCCCCCTTGTCTTCCTTTTTTCTTCCCTCTTTTCTTTTTCCTTGTTTTCATTCTCATTCTCTCTTTCCTACTCTTCCTCTCTATCCATCTCTTTTTCTTTCTTTCTTTATTCTTTATGCTTCTGCATTTGTCTCTCACATTTTGCCTTTCCGTTTCCTTATTTTGCCCTGGCTTTTCTTTTTCATTTATTAGATTTGTTAATTTTAAATTGCTCTTAAAAGAAATATGTTGAAAATTATGCCCTGGGCTGGAGGGAAGGCGGAAATGTTTCCAGTTAGATAATGCTCCTTCTAATAAAAAATTTAAAAGGAGGAACTTGTAGGAGACAAAAGTCCAAGGTTAACCCATGACAAGACACTTTGTCTCAGATGACTTTGTAAATCTAAAAGTTAAGAGGTGAGTGTCTAAGCCAGAACCAGCCACCTGACCTACTTTTGTAGTCATCAAAGGAAAGTAACATCAATAGAGTTTCCATCAACTCCTCCTAATCAAGTTGTCTAAAATGGGTTAAAAATCGTCTCAGGAAGATGTCTCTTCATTTCTGCTGTGTGTGAAAAAGACTTGAGTAAGTAGTATAGATTTAACTGTCTATATATAATGTAGACATCTGAAGTTGGTTAATTTTAAACACACCTATTGTAACTCCTATTGTGTTCAATGGGTTAGGATGGTAATTAAATCCTTGTTCCTTTCTCATCATTAGGCAGACATTTTCTTACTCTCTTTATATCTACAACTGCTGAACTGATTTTCTCTAGTCTTAGCTTCTCATAATTTGGGATGTCTTTAACTTGGAGGTATCCCTTATTAAAGAAGCTATATAATTTAACCAAAAATTGGCTTTTAACAGGTGTTTGTATAGCACCTTTTACATAAACCCCTTAACAGTTTCTGATTTGTTCTTTCCTGCAGATAAGTGTTGACATAGTAATTTAAGTATAAAGAATATTTTGAAAATACTGATAGTCACAATTTTAATAAATAGAGTTAATATCCATCGTTCCAGCTTTCCTGTACCCTTCTTCAGAAATTCAAGTTTGAGGGACCCAGTTATTACAGGTTAATTTGGAAAAATTTGGCCCCAGTGATTTCTCAGAATGATAGCAGAACTATGTCAAAACACAAGTCAGAATCCAGATCTCTCAGCTACAAGAAAACTGGAATGTTGATAGGCAGTTTGCATAATGCAAAATGTATTTGCTTTCAGATCTTTCTAAGTGAACCCCCTTAGAGGTGAGTTGAATGAGTTTTCTATGATATTTGCATAAATATTTTGTCCTAAACCCACACAGAGTGAAGGGTGAAGACCTCTGTAAGGCAAGTCTAATAAAATATCAGTGCTGTATCAGGGAAATGAATTGGTGACTAGTGCATTTAACTAAATTAATTTAATTTAATTCTTGTCTATCACTACATAATTCAATAACATTTTGCATCATGAAAGGATAAAAGTGAATTAGTACTAGTAGTCAGTGTTTCCATCCATGACATAGTGTTTACTAATGAATTAGAAAAGTTATCAAAATTACTCCTCTTGTCTTATTTTCTGAAAATACATTGGCCTTTTAACATCAATGTTTAGCAGGTCATCACTTGAAAAAGGTAATTAATTCTTTTCTGAAGCTCTACATCTCAACTCTAATGAAATTTGACTATTTCTGTATCAGCAATGTTTCAAGGTAAGCTGTTCGCATGCCTTTGTAATTTAAATGTGAGGTTTACTTCATAGAGATCTCCCTAAGGGGTTTTACTGTCTATCATCACTATAAATCCATGTTTTCTAGCCAGTAAACAAGAATTGCATTGTTTTCTGCTGAAATAGTCACTTTTGGAGAATGAGATTTCAGTTTGGTTTAATCCTTTTGGCCTGCAGCTATTTTTCCTTAGTCATTATAACTCTAAATTAAGTTTGTTTTGAGTAGTTGTTCATGCACATGTATCTTTATAGTCCAATCCATTTCCACACCATTTTTCACCAGCAGTCAAGCTTAGCTAGTAAAAAACAATGAAAGAGATGTTGCTTTAAGCACTGGTGAATTTTCTATTACATCCCTCATTAAAATAGAATTAAAAATAGACAACATTATAGGTATGTGTGCTGGTATGTACAAAGCCCTACAATTATGTTTTGCGAACACTTGAACTGGTAATTTTTTATTTTCTTAGCTACCTCTAGTTGTCTGTTTTTAGGCTATGATAGGCTTAATCTCTGCAGTCATTTTTTTTATTGTAATTAAATTTAAACATTGAAAAGGAAGATCTTGATGAAATCAAAGTATTAAACTGGCTCTATAGAATGGCCATGAAAAAGCAAAAATCAGCTTCTTCAATAGACACTGTGCTCTTCTATAACATCGTGATCTGCCTGATAAGTTATCTTCATATTTATAACCCGCCTTTTTGACAGGTTCCAAAAAATTGCAACACTGAAATAAAAAGCCAACTCGAATTCCTTTTAAGCTTGGACAATGAATTGACTTGAATTGTCACTTAGCCCCAAAATTCTGTAACATACGGTCAGAATGTTTGTTTTATGTGTGGTTGTGGCACCAAACAATAGCTTAAAATCTGATGACTATGTTGTCCCCTGAGCAGGACCAAAGATGGCCACCTGGGAATATGATGATACCCCACAGACACCAAAGGGAGTTTGCCTCTAATCTCAACACCTACAGGACTGGGTTTTGAAATTAAGCTCCAAAACTGTAGCAGGATTACAAACACCAGAAAATGTGTATGCAACAGTAATGTATATAAAAGTTTAGCCTCATTGTGCAAAATCTACATGAAACAATAAGGATAATGAAACCAGAGAAAAGGTATTCAGAGCAGTGCTATCAGAGCACTGAATTCAGAGACTGCTTCAGAGATTTCCTTAAATACTAAAGTTAATATAATTTTTCAGGCTTTTTTTTTTCTTCGTCCAATGGCGATTCAGTATTTTTGCAAGTGTGTTTATTTTTCATAGGTAAAGACAGTACATAAAGTATTTAGATAAAAATAATTGCTACTCATTCACACTAAAGCCAACAATAATAAAAGACATTAAGAGAAGTTATGCTTTGGGTTTCTTTCATTAAACTTTCCATTAAAATCATCTTCTCTCTTCTTTTTCCCTTTCATCACAATTCCCTGTCTATGTATTTCTTATCTTTTCTTCACTTTGCATTTTTTTATATGTTTCTTTCATCAGACTCCCTTCATGCTCTCCCATCCCTCTCTACCTCCTCTTTCTTTCTTACTGTCTCCGTCTTTTTGGGAACTTTCTCTGCATATAGGAAATGAGTTTATTTTCTCCTAGTCTGAGCACAGCTGAAACCTTTGTATACATCACAGAGTAGTATGCAGTCTACTGCACTGAGAAAATGATGAACTAAAATCTTTTAAGATAGGAGAGCAAAAGAGGCTTTTATATCATCATTGAGGAAGCTACATGAGTGACTTCATTTCAGAAGATTTTGCATGACCATAATAGGCTTTCAGCTCTGTGACTATATGCTCAGTTTGCTAGAAAATTAAGTCACTCTTCTTGAAGGCATTTATTTATTTATTTGGTTATTTATTTATATGTCAGGTTTGGTTATACCATCTAAAATATTACAATCATTCTTCTATTTTCTGGAAATGCATTTGCTTCTGTGAAAAAAAAGAAACTACTTTGAACTTATACATCACTTTCAGCTTCTAAACTCAAAGTTATCGCAAACTGATCAATTGTTTTACCAATATTCATTCTTGAAGGATTCAAAGCATTTTACAGAGCTATATACTTCATCATACTTTCAAGCAAAAAACTTGCAGTTCAACAAGAAAATCTGGAATTAAAGTGATGACACTTTCAGTACTCTTACAATTATTGCTCTCAGGATTTCTGAAAACTTTTCCTTGGAGGTCATATAGAAAGCAGGGCTGTGATTTAGATACTTCTACAAGAGGTCTGTGGGAAGACAGAAAGAGATGGATGATTTCATCCCCCATGTACATGTTAGCCAGCAGAAGTGATGGTCATGGCAGGAAAACAAAAGTGCACTATTTCAAAAACAGATTTGCTCCAAAAGAACTAGCGAAATGTCTTGTGTTTCATTGATGACAAATCAATATGACAGAAATGCAAAAAATACTGAATCAAAATTTTGAACAGCAGAAACCCTTTATAGAGCACTGAGTCTGGCATAAAATCCCAATATTTTCTATAGTGACTGTGATTCCTGTATTTTTGTACTCCTACATTTGGATCTAGGCTTTATGGCCTCGAAACACTTTTTGCTGAGGAAGCAGGGTGCAGAGAATGTACCTTCCTTTATTTTTACTTGCACGATAAAACCCACCCTCTTCCAAGGCTGAAGTTTAATGAGATCAAAACTAATGAGCTAAATAATAGTACTTTACTTTCACAGAAGCTTCCAAATATTACCTTGTGGGTTTTCTGTAACAAATGCCTGAGAGAAGGAGAAGCTGATAGTTATAAAGGGCTTTTAATTTAGTCTCTTCATCTCATATGTATAAGTAAATTGTCATACATATATATGTATAAAATATCTGTTCATTCTGGAACTATTTTCACTTTCCATATGGAATGCATAACAAATAACATCAATCACTTTAACAAGCAAAAAAAGTATTATTTAAAAGTAATTTGGTCTTTAGATTTATTGAAGTAGGTTAAATAATGAACAGAAAAAAGCAAGGAAGGACAGGTAAAGTAAAATAAAGCACCAAACTGTGATGAAAAGCATGGGAAATGTACCTATGGGTTTTATAGGGCACAGTTATATATCATTCAAAGTGCAAGCAATCTTTCTGCAATAGAAATAAAAAGGGAGGACAAGAAGAAAAGGTTTTATTTTGGTTTTTGTTTGTTTTGCTTGCTTTTGTTTCTTGTTAACTTTAGTCTGGGATCTCTTATGGTCTGTAAAGTCTTCCAAATACATGAAATTTAATTTCCTGTGAAGGGAATAATTTTTGTCTCCATTTACTATGAAGGTACATTTACAGATGGGACATATCTTAAATGAATGATAGAGATGGAAGTAGAAAATATAATTCTCAAGATATTTAATTTAAAACTAGTTAAATTGGTCTTTTGTTTGGAGGAACTTGAACAGACATGACTGATTTCAGCAATATTTTACAGAATCAAGATTAAGGGGAAAAAAACCCAAACCAAAACCAAAATAAAAAAAACCTTGGAATCCTTGCCAGAAATGCACACAGAGTCTGAGCTATAATTTCTTTAAACTTTAAAAAAGACTTATGTTTACTGCGAAACTTTCATGGCAGATAGTAACCTTTACAGCTTTGAGAATGTCTGTCTTGAGACTCCTTAAAGTTATACATAGTCTAATAACCATTTGAAGGCTTTTGGACAAGAAACAATGATTTTTACCAACTTTGGAGAAGTGAAAATAATCTTTAAAGTCAAATTTACACAGTGGGCTAAAATATTCCTGATTGTGACATTTACTGTTACTGAACTGTAACAAAGCATGTCCTGAAGAAAGGTAGTTCTTAGTAGAAAGGATTTTCTGAAGACAGAAAAAGAATAGAAGAGCTAATTTTCACACAGGCAGTGTCTACTCTGTGGAAAACCAGTTTAGGAACAACATTGATGGTGGTGTATACTGGGAAATAAACATAAAGGTTAATAAATATTTTAATTCACAACAGAAGAATCAAATAGAAATTTTATCAGTGCTACTATTTTTAAAGATTTTTGTACATGTCTCAGAAAAAAGGTTGGGTAGTTTATTCTTTTGATAACTGAAGAGAAGAAATATGAAATAGTAACAGAAGCGTATTTTTATTTAAGGCAATCAATGGATATAAACTAGAAAAGTCAAGAAAATTAGGAGGCCATTTCTCTTATATAACTGCAATTTGGAAATAAACACAAGATTTAAGCACAAAAGGCTTCCTCTTTTAAATCAGTCAAACAAACAAAAGCATTCAAAAGGCAAAATATCCCTCTGCTGAAAGGTATCAAACCTAAAAATATTCAAAACCTAAATCTTATAAAATGAGGAAAGAATTAAAAAAAAATGTTTACCAAAGCAATAAAATCTTAGTTTTGCTTAAATAAAATTAAACATCCAGTGGACTTTAACAGAGTTTAAATGACTGTTGGATCCCAAAATATAATATCTGCAGAAAGGAGCTTAATGGGTCAATGCAGTAAATCTTGGGCAACAGAGGCTGAGAGTAATCCTGTGACCTGAAGGACTGGGCCTTCCTCACAAGACCTGTTAAAGTTCAGCCATAGGGATTGGCCTGGCTCCTGCAGCAGAATGGGAAAGGACTTTGAGATGATTTTATCAGACCATGTTTAAATCCCTTTATCCTCTTCCCCCCCTTGTAGTCCTGGTTGAGAGAAATATTAATCCATTGGGTAACTGTAGTAAAAACTTGTGTAATTCCCTAATTAACATCGCTCGTCCTCCTCATTAATATGTCCAACCCCCAAGGCCCTTAAATTGTGTTTGCACGTTCAATAAACTATTCCAATTTTTACCCCATACTTGGAATCGCTTAGTTACTGACTCTCCACTAATGACACTCTTGAAAAGACAGGAAGAGAGTTAATAGAAAGAGTTAGACTTAGTTACCATTTCACTGTCATTTCCCCTTATACAGTATGTGGGGAGAATTAGGCACCTTAATCAAGCTCAAATTCTAAACCCAGTGAACTCAATAAAATCAGTTCTCATCTGATGATATATAAGATTGACATTTAAAGTTACCTGTCTCTTGAGAGAGACTTGTTTCTTTCCTTCTGTCAAGATTGCAAGTCTTTCAGTTATTTACCTACGGTTGGGTGTTTGCTCTAAAATTTCAAACCAGATCCATCCTGTATTTCCCAATGGGTAGTCTGGACAGCTCTTGATGATGTTGCTCAAGCTTACCAGGTAGGTTTTAGCAGTTATTTCACAAAATACTTCATGTCCCAAGTATGAAAGAACATGCTTTGTTTTTTCTTTGCCAGAAATAAAGTCTGAACTGAACAAGTGATTCAATTAATACTGAAACAGAATGAACTCTGAAGAGGTAGGAATATGGTATTTTTCTGGGATAGGTGACATTCCTATTGAAATTGTAAACTTTTATATACATCACTTAATATATTTGTTTTTAAGCAGGTATGAGAAAAGCTCTTGAATACATAGCTTTTGCCCCATTTTGAAGTCAAAGCAGAGCTGAGGAACTGCTCTAGTTTCAGCAGGGAAGCATCAGCAGGTCTTTCACAGAGCTATGTAAAGCTTTTAGGTCTTTCCATACAATCTAACTTATTATTTTAAAAAGTAGAATGTTTATATCCATTAATGAGTGCTGCAGTGAGGAGAAAACATAATAATAAAATATTTTACGTAACCTTTTGAAGCATCTCATTCTCTTGTATTCAAGTGTGATTCCCACAAAACTCAGTAGAAAGTAAAAAAACCATTGTAAACTTACACTTTGACAGTTCTAGGGACAATGGAACATCAATGAAACAATGGGGAAAAAACCCACTTCAACATCATAGCATGATACAGCTCAATAAAAGTGCTGCGTTTTTAAAAGCAGCCTTCATTGAGTATTTGCTCATTTAATTAGCATACTGCTGCATAGACTTTCTTTCTCCAGAAGCTGAATCTAAATGTTTAAGCAACTCTGTTATTACCTGCCATCTATTCTATAAAAACAGTTGAACATATGTGCACTATTCTAAAATATCTGCTAGCAGAATGTTAAAGACATTTGGCTCAATTTGAAACTACCAGCAGAAGAAAAATAATTACTTCTATTTAAACAATAAACACATTTACAAGAATAACAGGA
Source organism: Pipra filicauda (assembly GCF_003945595.2). Taxonomy (NCBI): domain Eukaryota; kingdom Metazoa; phylum Chordata; class Aves; order Passeriformes; family Pipridae; genus Pipra; species Pipra filicauda. The sequence goes on along the minus strand of NW_024104776.1, from coordinate 3,059,331 downwards.
AAGTTTCACAAGTTTCTGGTTACAGATGGGTTAGATCACAAATACCTTCTGTTTTTTCATATCCAAAGGGATCAAAAGGTTGTGTACTTTCTCTGAACCTCTATATTTATTGTAAACTAAGTTAATTAGAGAGACAAGTGTCAGCCACTTAGAGACAAAGAACCTGGAGAAGGAGCAAGTAGCTCCATGAACTATAATGAATAGGTTATCATTAGGGGATACTCTTAAGTTGTAGAATCTGGATTAAATTCTGTTTAAAGCACCGATTCTTTACCAAAAAATGTCATAGAACTGTAGAATGGTTTGGGTTGGAAGGGGACCTTAAAGATTATCTAGTTCCAAAACCCCTGCCGTGGGCAGGGACACCTTCCACTAGAGCAGGTTGCTCAGAGCTACATCCAAACTGGCCTTGAACACCTCCAGGAATAGGGCATCCACAAATTCCCCAAGCAACATACTCCAGTGCCTCACCACCAGCACAGTAAATAATTTTTCCCAACTTGTAATCTAAACCTACTTTCCTTCAGTTTGAAGCCATTCCCACTTCTCCTGTCACTGCATGTTCTTGTAAATAGTCCTTCTCCATCTTTCTTATAGGCTCACTTCAGGTACTGGAAGGCTGCAGCTAGGCCACTCTGAAGCCTTCTCTTTTCCAGGTTGAACAAACACAGTTCTCTCAGACTTTCCTAGTAGGAGAGGTAACCAAGCTCCTGATCAACTTGGCATCCCTCCTCTGGACTTGCTCCAACAGGTGCATGTCAGTCCTGTGTTGAGAACCCCAGAGCAGGATGCAGAACTCCAGGGGGTCTCGCCAGAACAGACCAGAGGGGCAGAATCACCTCCCTGGACTTGCTGGCCATGCTGCTTTTGATGCAGCCCAGGATACCATTGACTTTCTGGGCTGTAAGTGCATGGTGCTGGCTCATGTCCAGCCTCTCATCCACCAGCACCCCCGAGTCCTTCTCAGTAGGGTTGCTCTCAGTCTGTTCATCCCCCAGCCTGTGTTGATATCAGGGATTGCCGTGACCCAGGTGCAGCACCTTGCACTTGGTCTTGTTGAACTTCATGAGGTTCCCATGGGCCCACTTCTTGAGTCTGTCCAGGTCCCTCTGGATGGGATCCCATCCATCAAGTGTGCCAACACCACCACTCAGCTTGGTGTCTTTGTAAATTTGCTGAGGGTGCACTCGATCCCTCTATGTCATTAATTAAATAACACTGGTCCCAATATGGACATTGAGAGATACCATTCATCACTGATTCCCATTGTGACTCTGAGCCACTGACCACTATTCTCTGGATGTGATGATCCAACCAATTCCTAATCCACCTAACAGTCCATAATCCATCACTCCCCAGGTTGGAGAGAAGGGCATTGCTGGAGATCATGTCAAAGGCTTTAGAGAAGTTAGTACAGGTCTCTATTGTGCCCTTACCTGCTCTTCATTTCCATAGGAAGGTAAAAGTATAGGTAAAATGCAGAAAGAATTTCAAAATCATAACATAATATAATGCAATAAAAGTGCTATATATTGAAAGAAGTTTTTACTGAGTGTTTTCTCATATAATCACTGTAGTGCTAAATAGAAGTTTTTCTTTCTCTAGAAGATGAAGCTACATATTTGAGCAAGTGATGCTTGGCAAGTTCTGTCTATATTCCCAACGAGAATGGCTGACAAACAGAGCATGGGCTGTTAAATCTAAAACTGGAAAGTTGAGTTCAGAAGGAAGTAATAAACTGTAAGACATGAAAGTATTTGAATCCCTTCATCTCTAATCATATAAAGTCTTCTCATGGTGATTGGAGACAGGTTTTTTGGGCTCCTATCCTTCTACAAGTACAAATTCTTGGATTTCATCAGGTATTGTTTTGTTCTCAGTTCAAGTATCACGAAGTCCGATAATGCAAATATCATGCTATTGTAATAATTATACTATGCCAGTATTTGGAAGTGTTCAAAGAACATTGCTTCACTTGTTGAAAACAGGTATAAAATTTCAAGGAAGAGCTGCCTTTTCTGCTTTCTAACATATATTTTTTTAACAGCTATGATAATTTATTTTTGTGTGAATGTAGCTACATTGTGCAAAACATTTCCAACATCTCTCATTTTAAATATAAAAAATTTAATATAATGGTTCCATTTTTAAGCATAATATATATATTAGTACATATATATAAACATGAATGTGAAGAAGATTGTCAAATTGGAATGCAGAATAATAAGCTGGGATAAGCATTATAGATAGCACAGATTTATGTATTCCATTTTGATCTTGCAAATACCTAGATTGATTTAATTTTCCTGTAGTAACCTTAAAATCTATTTATTTTGGTGATGAAGGTAGGGGTAAAACTACATCGCTGTACAGAAAAAGCATTAAGTATGTTAAGATATTGCAGTTACAAGTTTAATAGAACTCATTAAGGTTAAACATACAATTATGAAACGCTACAAAATCCCTTGGGTTGCTGAGAAAATCTTTCTATCCCAAAAACGTCCCATGTTTTTCTTTTTCAAAGGCTTACTTTTATAATCAATGAATATTTACAGAAGAAATACTAAAGTATTATGTTTTTTACCAATTCTCTTATATTTCCACCATAGTTCCTGGTTTTGTGTGGAGAGGATTGCTTGTTAAATCATGGTTAACTTGTCCACCAGGACTTTTAAGCTTTCTCCACAGATCTACTTTCAAGTAGGTCACCTCCTAGTCTGTGCTGATGAATGGAGTTATTCCTCCCCAGGTGCAGGACCCCACACTTGCCCTTGTTGAATTTCAGTAGGCTCATCTAGGCCTAACTCTCTAATTTGTCCAGATCTCACTGAATGGAAGCACAGCACTCCAGTATAGCAACCACTCCTCCCAGTTTTTTTAAAATGAGCAAAACACGTCTCTACTGAGCAGATCCCTCAAGAGGCCAAAGTTCACTTTCCTGAAGGCCAAAGTCCACTCTCTTGAACTCCAGGCTAATCGGCTTTCTGTGCATTCTCCTTGCTGTCCTAAGGATTTTAACTCTACTCTTTCATGGTCATTGAATCCCAGGATGTTCTTGAGCTTCACATTCCCCACCAGTCCTACCTTGTTGGTGAGAACTAGGTCCAGCACAGCACCCCTCCTCACTGGCTCCTCCATCCCATGAAGAAGGAAGTTGTTATCAACATGTTCCAGGAACCTTCTAGATTGCTTATGCTCTGCTGTGCTATCCCTCTAGCAGATATCAGAGTGGCTGAAGTCTCCCATGAGGACTGGGGCTTATGAATATGAGGCTGATCCTATCTGTCTATGGAAGGTCTCATCAGCTTGGCCTTCTTGGTCTGGTGGCCTGTAGCAGACCCCCACTATAGTGCCATCTGACCCTTCCCTCCTTTTAATCCTGATCCATAAGCCCTTGAGCAGCTCCTCATTCATCTCCAGGCAGAGCTCCATGCACTTCAGCTGGTCATTGACATAGAGGGCAACATGGCCTCCTTGTCTTCCCTGCCTATCCTTCCTAAAGAGCCTGTATTCCTCCATTGCTACACTCCAGTCATAGGAGCCACCCTGCTAGGTCTCTGTGATGCCAATAAGGTTGTAGCCCTGCAGGTGTGCATACATCTCTGTCTCCTCTTGTTTATTTCCCGTGCTGCATGTATTTGCATAGAGATATTTCATTTGGGCCCCTAATGAAGCTGATTTACTGGATTGAGTGGCTGCAATTCCTTTGTGCTGCACTTCAGGGGCTCCCCTGCTGACCTGGGATCCATCTCCAGGCTCTGGGCATCTCTCACTGGCATTAGCATCCAATAGGTAGGAGTTGGATTGACTGCTAGGAGGAGGTAGGACTGAGGTTCCCCTCCCCCAGCAACTTTAGTTTAAAACTCTCTTCACCAACTCGACAAGCCCAAGACTGAAGATGCTTCTCCAGTTCTCTGAGACACAGACTCCTTCTGTCCCCAGTAGGGAAGGTTTCTCAAAATGAGGCCTATTCATCTAAGTAGCTTTGGCTGTTGTACCAGTCCTGTGAACATTTTTTGATTCACCATATTCAACTGGCTCTTTCAAACCCTTTCCTGTTGACTAGGAGCATTGATGAAAATCTACCTGTGCTCCAGAGCCCCTTATGTTCTCAGATGTGCATTCCGGATTTTTACTTTTGATGTTCAAACCAACCATGCTTACCTTCCAATTGATTTTTAATAGGACTAGCAGTAAGATTCCTCCAGTGTGAGGAGGCAATAAAATGACAAAACCAGTTCTGTGAAACACTCTCATCCTTGTCTGGTGAGCCTGTCAAAGGTATGACACTCAGCACGTACTACATTTAAATAGGCAGAGATATGAAGAGGCGTATTAGCTGATTGGATATGACCTTATCAAACAATGTATCAAATGTAATGTCTGTTAAAACCTTGTCTCAGTAGGTTTTAAATTTCATTCAGTAATACAGTAATGAGCAAAACACAAGCACCCTTACGGAGTTAAGAGCTTGCAAATTGAGAAGAAACCTTAGTTTTAATCTCCTGAGTACTAACTCTGGTTTATAGATTCTCTCTCAAGCATTTAATGAAAGATACATATTAAGCCTAATTTAAGTAACCATTGTAACTGGCAGAAGTTGATATATATACTATATTTAATGCAATAGCTTTCTTCTTACTGAATGTATTCATGTCTATTTCCTCAGAATATGTTTCTATAAATCTTAATTAAAAATTTCTAATAAAGAAAAATTAGCCACAGAAGCCAGACATCTGGCAATACAATATTTCTGAAAAGAAACAAAATGAAATCAAGACAAAAAGGAACAAGAGACAGCTGATTTCAATACTTCAGAAGTATTTTGATTTCCTTCCTTTAATTCTTTGCTTTGAGATAAATCTTGAAGAAAATAACTGCTTACATAAAAACAATCTCTGTGTATGGAAACAATGCTTGTGGAACCCAAATCTTAACTTATTTAGTGTCTACATTTTCAATTTAAATATCTAAATTATATGCTAAAGATACAAGTCCTTTTATAAAAACTATAATTTTAGAAAGGAAGTAGTTTAAGTGTATTCAGCCTACTGACATGCTTGAATGTGCCAGACAGATATATTTGTCAATTTTTTTTTATATTTTTTTTCCCCTCAAGAAGATTTAAGTAAATTGCAGATAAATGTTCTACTTTTCTTACAATTTAAAGTCAGAGGCTTTGGTGGTGGCTTTTGGTGGGTTTGTTGAAAGAGCTGACTTTCTGCAGTGATTACACTTTGTACATAAAATTTGTTAAAAAATACTGTAGATTTTTAATTTATTTTTAATACCTAAAGGGGAGAAGAAAGAAGGAGACCATTTGTTATAATGGGAGTATTAAAAAGTCTCTATAGCTCTGACAAGATCTTTCTATTATGAGGTAAGTTCCATTATGAAATACATGAAAATGTAACTCTTATATTCTGCAGGATATATTCAGATAAGTGTTCCTGACACTTTTCAGGAGTATGTAGCATTAATATAGATGTCACTTTGTATCACTTTATTAATTATTCAACTGTAGCATCCATTTTAAGTCCGTTTTTTTTTTTTGTTTTTGTGTTTTTTTTTTTTTTGTTTTTTTGTTTTTTTTTTTTTTTTGTTTTTTTTTTTTTGTTTTTTTTTTTTTTTTTTTTTTTGTTTTTTGTTTTTTGTTTTTTTTTAGTAAGGACCAGATTAACGTGAAGGTTGACAGGTTGCAACTTCTACAATCCTTACTTCTACCCTTGAACTAGGAATTGAGACAAAGTGTCCTCACAATCAGCACTTACAAAAGCCTATAGTTCAATGCAGAAAACACTGAAAAAAACAGTGCAAAACAGTGAAAAAAAGAGGTTCAAGGACTCCTATTATTTTTTCCTCTTCAGTATCTAATATATAAAGATGGTAACGTGTGAAAAAGGCTTGGAGTTTTAAAAGAGAAAGTAAAACTACAATGGATTTATTCAAATTCTTGACATTTGCTCCCTGGAATCTGTCTAAGATTTCTATATTTTTTCCTTGCCCATCTAGGATATTCTGACATTACCTCATTGAATGCCCAGTTAGATCAATAGATTTAGCCAGGAAATAAATAGACTGATTAGAATTCTAACAAAAAAGACCAGACTATGTTAAAATCACGTATTTTAAAAAGTAGTAGTCATAAAGTTTTAATCTTTTCAATATTGATAAAATCTTTACTTTTTTTCAAAATAAGATTTTTTTTTGGCCACGATTCAGTACTAAAAAGCACACAATAAAAGTATAAATCTGTGATGGTTTCAGTCTAGGCCTTCCTGGAAACCAGCTTGTAACCAGGAAGGAACTAGGAAGGTGACCAAGGAAGTATTCCATGCTATTCCTTTACGTAACCTAGGGTATAAATAAGGCATTGATAAGATAGTTCGCTCTCTTCTCTTCCGGCGAGGTTGGAGAACGGTGGTCCCTGTCTGGGCCTGGCTTATCTGGAGCTTAGGCCTACGGTAACTGCTGTTATCGGCCACGCGTGAGGGGGGAGTGCTGGGCTGTGTCCAGACGTACTGCTTTCTTTCAAGGGAAGTGGTGAGCTCTTGCCAATTCTTCAGCTTTACTGGGTTTTTAGATTGTGTAGATCTGTTTTATTATTTGTCCCTTTTCACCCTATTTTATCCTTTTCCCTTCTCCCTTCCCCCCTCTTCCCTTCGACTTCGGGAAGCTATTTGGGGTCATAGATTTATATACATATAATTCTCATTGTATATCTCTGTTTTATACATAATATATATATATTTTTGCTAGAACTTTGGCTGCCTGGTTTTTCGGGTTTTTTTTCCTTCCCTCTCTGGGAAGGAGACCCTGTTGTCGAGTTTCGGAGACTTGGCAGGAAGCCAACTCCAAACTTGCACAAAATCCAACCAAAATCACACTTTGTGCAGATTATATATTTTAAAATTATAAACACAGCACATATGGTAGCTGCAAACTTCATAATTTTTAGCTTTTTTTTTTACAGTAATTTTGATTTTAAAAACTCAGCTAGGCAGTAAGAAAATTGATCTTTAAACTGTGAGATTACTAAGTCAAATCAAAGTCCAAAGTAGACAGAAAGCTTTTTATTGCCAGAAATATTCTCGAACATAAAAATTTCAATGTATATATCTTTACTTTCCCTTTAAAGTCCTCCTACTGAAGGTATATGAATGGGGAGCTGCACACAGCACTAGAAATGGCACGATAAAGAATATGACAAGAAATTTCAACTGAATGCCCTGCACTGAGACAAGCAGAAGTGAAATTATCCCCAAAACACAACACTTGAAAACCACAATTAATTTAATGTAACAGGCTGATTAATTCTTCCAAGCTCTTAGTTGCAGTGAGGAAGCAGTGGAATTTGAACTTGAGAAAAGATTTCTCTGAAGAGAAATTGCATACTATGGGGCAGGACGAGAAGAAGAAGAAATTTGTGAGTTTTTTTAAGTTTAATAGTATATTACAAAACTAAAACAATATCTTTCCTTTTTAACTGTGATGAAGTGGGAAATGGGTATGATTTACCGCAGAGTTCAAAAAGTGCCTCTGTCAAGATCCTTGCAGAAAGAGTGCAACATGAACTTGTATTGTTATTAATCATTTAGCAACATAGGTGGAATCAGCAGAGAGAACAATATATTAGTGAGTAACAGCTCCAATTCTAAAGTCAGATCCTTGGCTCTGTGTTTGGTGATGTTCCAGATGACAGCAACAGTTAAAATTTTCTACATCTAAGTCCATGATCAATCCTAAGATTTGCTGTAAATCCTATCTACTGTGTACAGCATTACAGAACAGAGACATAAATTACTATACTCTCTTGTCTTAAAGCTGTAAGATATACACACATAAAAGCGAAATACATTTTAGGTATACTTCCTAAATCCTTTTCTGAAGAAGGAAATTCCTTCATGGATCAGACCTGAAGTACTAAAATAGAGCCTTTATTATTAAAGGCCTGGTTCATTAGTGTTCATAAATCATCAGTAGCTGCAACAGATCTGCCTAGTGCAATAATGTAACAGAGCTTTGCTAGTTTCACTGGAGTGTCTGACCTATATCTATTCCAGAGTGCACTGCTCAAGAGACAAATCAAATCAAACTGCTTTAAGAGGTGTGGTGTGTTTTAGTCCAAAGAAATTAATGGGATCACTTGGAGCCAAAGAATCTGAAAGGTGATGAAACTATATTTTCCAAGTCCTTATCTCAAATGATAGGTTTATGATTTCACTGCCCTGTAGAAGTGTCGATGGCAGCAAAGACAGGCCTGTCTGACTGGACATGTGTGCTTCTGAGCCAACTTTCCAATGACTGATTGTGGGCACAGATAAAGTAGTAATGACAGAAAGCCAGTCTCCTAACAATCCCTTTAGCTGCAAAGCATTGTGCAAATATTTAGGGGAAAAAATGACAAAATCATATTAAGGATAATAAATATGCTTTCATTCTACTTCACAGTTGATAAATTATTAACAGCTTAACTTTTCCAGACAATGTGCATGTGCAGGGAAGCTTCACTAGTTTTCAAGACTCTGTAGACTCTCTCCTGGCAGAGACCTCTAGTTACCATCCCCTGGTACTTGAGAATCATAACTCAACAGGATAACTGTCATGGCAGAGGACTAAAGGACACTTTAAAATATGTCATTAATTAATGAGTCCATGTGTGGCACAGTAAAAGTCCTCTGTGCAGTGACTGGAGGAAGAATTTATCTTTTTTTTTTCATGCAGCCTTTTACTCAATCTATTTACAAGGCAATTAATATTCTGGCCAACCAGACTCCTGCATGGACCCTAAAGACTATTATCTATGTCAAATATATAACTTATAAGGTCAGAGAAAATACTTTACTCATGTGAGTGAAATATTTTCTTCTGCTCATTTCTTCAAATAGCAACTACCTATTTGAACAGAACGCTTTAATTAGCCAGAAAAATGTTAAACATAGTGGAAGATGTTCACAAAACAGGAAATATGCTGTTTCTATTTCACTTTCTTTGGATTTAAAAGTCTTTATTTATATTATCAAAAATCAATGCTGATGATGAATGAAATGATAAAACAGAAGTATCAAGACAAAATCTGATGCTTCTGGAAATTATTGCCGCAGATCAGATAGAAGCTTTCTCTTTAATGTGCAGCACTATGAAATTCTACACATAATAATCATATTTCTCTTAGAAACTCATGCTGACAATAGTTACTAAAAAATCATCGTAAAATAATTTGCAGAATCATAGTGTAAAGAGTCTTATGCCATATCAACATAAAAAAGTTGAAAGATATATTTTGTTCAGTATAAATTAAGCACTTGATGGGTTTAGTGTTTTGATTATTGTTTGGCTTTTTTTTTCTGTTTGCAATTATACGCTTTTTTGGGTGTCATTTCCTAAGATAAACAACTCAATTATTGTATTTTTATGAAAGAATTTTTTTTATAATCTTCCATGTGGTACTCTTTCTTCTTGCGATCTTCCTTTTCTCCCTGGGGAAATCTCTCTTTTCTCCCTGGAGATTCTCGCTGGAGAAAAGCAGGCTCAGGGGGACCTTATTGCTCTCTAAAACCACCTGAAAGGAGGTTGTAGTGAGGTGAGAATCAGTCTCTTCTTCCAGGTAACAAGTGGCAGGATGAGAGGAAACGGCCTGAAGTTGCACTAGGGGAGGTTTAAATTGAATATTGGCATAGGCTGCCCAGGGAAGAGGTGGAATCACCATCCCTGGAAGTGTTCAAAAAGTATGTGGATGTGACATATGGTTTAGGGGTGAACACAGTGGTGCTGAGTTAACAGTTGGGCTCAATGATCTTGGAAGTCTTTTTCAAACTTAGTGATTCTATGATTTTATGTGCAATATTTCAAATTTTATTTGGCCTTTGGAAGAAGCTGATTTCACATTCAAAATCAAACTGCTAAGTCAGATTGTGTGGAGAAAGACAGCTGGGGGCCTATAACACACTAAATACAGTCAAGTCTCCAAACTTCTCCAGCAACCCACATTTTAAATAAGACAATAGGCTAGATAGAGACATAAAGAATATTGCTAGATGGCAGCTTTTGGGAAAAAGGCTAACTGCTTGCAATTTATTCTTTGCAACCTCTCGAGAATACAGTTAACCAAAATTAAGTTTAATAACACAATAAATGTGAAAAAAATAAGTGAGATAAACGTGATTTCTAGTCTTCATAGAGAATATCCTTCAAGAAAACGAGCATTTGCTGATGCAATCAGTGCAGGCAGCATGTCACATCTATCAATATTTAGGCAGCTAAGGTTACAAAAATATGAAATTAAGATGTATAATGTTGAGAGATGACAATGCAACTACAGGCAGTACAGTCTTAACCAAAAAGGATATATGTATCACAGAGACAGACTTTCTTTTAGATATGTTTAACTTCTGTAAGCAGTGCTCCACCACTTCTGTCTTGTCCTATCACTTCTGCCCGCAAAGAAAATCTCAGGTTCTATAAGTAATTTTACAGATGCACTTTTTGATTTATGGAAATCTGAATATGAAGATGTTAGAAAAAAAAATGTGGTAAAGAGATAAAGTATATGATTACTACTCCTCTGATTGTTTTCATCTTTAAATTGCAACAATAGATTCAAGAAGCATTTGGAAAACAATCTCAGGAACACGATTTGATTCTTAGGGTGTCTTGTAGTGGGCCGGGAGTTGAACTCAAGAATCCCGATGGGTCCCTAACAACTCAGCATGTTCTATGATTCTTTGAAATATATGGAAATCATTAAACACTAAGTATTTATCACAAATATAATTAATAAATTATATTATTTATTAATATTGTTCAAAATCTATAACTTACCAAACAGTATTGGTTAATTATATTATCTGAAAAGTGTGAAAGAAAGTTCTCCCCTTAAATTAAGGGGAGAAAAAAAAAAAAGAGAGAGAAAAAAAGACCAAAATAATTTGTGGTTTGCCCAGCATCAGATCTTAAAGTTTCTTTTTTTTTTTTTTTTATGGAGATCAAAAATAAAAAATAAATCTAAACCTTAACAATTGCAGGTCTTATTTGAATAAGTAATGCATCAAAAAACATAAAAGTTTATTTTATTTTTTAATTTCTTTTCTGAAATTACTGTTGCTTCCCCATGTCTACCTCTTCAGAAAATGAATTCTATGTGTTTTGAAGAAGTGATTTTTTAGTTAATCAAAACCTATGTTTACTTTAAGAGTATGATATCGGGATTTGAGGCTGTATTTTTGTTAAATTGCTGTAACAATGATAAAAAAGTTGTGTTCAAAAAAAGTTGTGTTCAGCCTTGGTTTTTTTGGCAATGGATAACTCATTATAAAGAAGACGTCAAATCAGTAGAAAGATTGGCATTCCCTGTCACTAAGACTTCTAATTAAAGCCATGATAATTTATTTTTGTCAAAAATATATCTGTATAAGTGAAATGGATCCATCAGTTTTCAATTAATAGCTAAATTTAGACTTAAATTACTAGTGAACATGAAATGTTAAAAATATGAAAAACCATTCAAAATAATTATTTTTTTCTAATACAAAGACCTACAGAAAAAAAGAATATGAATAAGATGATGAATATGATTATAATTACCTTCTATGAGTATGATTAGAACAAGAATACAATACAAAATTTTAAACAGATGACAAAACACTTATTGGGCTAAAAGATAAAAATTGAAATGATAAACACTAATGTAAGGTTGAACTGTATTTCTGTGTATCCTTCTAGACTATGGAGCATAATAACACTTGCTAAAAAATGGGTGCTATATCAAAACACAGTCCCTTCTTACCCATCCAACCTGGAACTTATATCATCACAGTATTAAAAAAAAAAAACAAAATTGAAAGAGATTTTGGTACAGTATAAATCAAAATAGGTGGAGAAATGAACACATAAATATTTTTATTATTGAAGAAATGCCCTGTAACTCTAGAATGCACAACTTGGGTGATTATTCTCTCCTTTTCCAGAGGGACATTATTATTGAATATTTGGGGGTTTACTACAAATTTAATGTTCTTTATGGGTTACCAAGAGACATTTTGCAGTCTGCATTATGTAATACAGATTTTTTTTAGATTTTTTGAAAGTACATGTAAACTGCGTGGTTTCCCACCATTGAAAAGGACTGAACTGTTCCTTTTGCCTTCTACATTTCTAAATAGGCAAGCTTGCATGCAAGAGTTAGAAATCTCATATCCAGTTATGCTAGGACTCTCTTCCACAGAAATATTTCAGCTGTCTCATCTCAATATCCTTCACTTGATGTAATTGCTTATCCAGTCAGAACATCAAATATTTTTTTTTAAATGGTCAAAGATGTAAATTAAGACTGTATTCTGATTAAAAATACCAGTATGATACATTTTTATTTTGGTGTAAACCATACCAAGAACAAAAAACGTTTAAAATAATTTTAGCTTCATCATAAAACCCCAACTATATGATCTTTAGAAAGAAATAGTAGTAGTTATTAAAATTTCAACAGTTCCATTCCCTCAGTATCCTACAAAAGACAGAAGCATTATTAGTTTAAAATTTTTGTCCTTATTTAATGATAAAACCAATATCATATCAAAACATTAAAAATATAAACTTCATGAAGATCAGAATAAGAAATGCTAATGTGGTAAAATCATCCCAGAAAAATTTCCTATGAAAATACACCTGAAACTAACTCTTAGGATTAATAATTAAAATAAATGAAATTAAAAAAAAATAATAATGAAAGCCAGTGTGGTGTGTTTTGTTATGTTAACTATGTGCTACAATTCTTGTTTAGACTAAACAAATAATAAATATCAGGAAATCATTGCATTTTGCTTATGAAAGAACCAAAACAATTCAGTCTTGTATTTAGACTTTTATTTCTTAGTTAGACAAACTAAACATTGTTTAATATGACCATTAGGGAAAAAGAAACAGGAAAGAAAAAGACAGACAACAAGGGATTTCTGTGTCAACAAATATTTGGTATGTCCACCATAGAATAAATCCTGTACACATGAAATTAGCGGTCCAAAGGACATGTTGCAATTTTAACAGGAGGGAAGAGGACTGAACAAAGAATCAGATTAGTACCCAGAGACCTGCCTGTTGGTTTCTAATAAAGTTACATCTTCGCAGGTTGAAGTCAGGGGATAGTAGGTCTGGGGACAAGTTTACAATATGTGCATGACAATTATCTACTTTCTTTAGTTGCTTTAATTCTGGTGGTAAAATAAATATTATTTGTGTCTGTTCAGTCATTGTATCCATAGCCGTTCACCAGTTTCTTGAGGGAAGTTACATAGGAATTTATCTAGTCAATATCTACTGAAAAGCTGTGATTACAGAGTGAGTTGAGCCAAAACTCAGCCCAAGAACTTGAAAATACAAATTCTACTTATTGATAAATAAATGAGAAGGAGTGACCCGAGAGAGAGCAGTAATAATCCAGAAAGACTAGTGCCTCCTTCTTGGTCAGGTAACCAAGAACGTTGGTACCTCTACTTCTGTGGCACTTGGACTACAGGAGGTGATAAAAATCCAAAGTTTTCTACATTTTACAGGATTTCTCTGATTAAATTAAATAATAATTACACATATTCTAAGATGCTTCAGGTATTGAAATAAGCTTTTACTCAATAATTTTTTGGATTAGAGTTTTGCTAACTAACTAGTTCTTCACTTTCTGCTATCACCAGCAGAACTCATAAGAGCTTCAATGACTTTAGGCTGCAGGCTACAGGGAATATCATTGGACTTGAAGTAGTTATGGTGGTGAGTCAGCAGAGTGAAAATGCAAACCCAAACAAAACACACTATTCCACCACAAACCAAGGTATTTAAATAGGAAAGAAAACTTCCATGTGTCCTAAAGCTCCACAGTTGACCGGTTGCAATTTTACTGTTCATTTGTCTGATGCCGTCATATGGAGAACATAAGTAAAGTTTGGCATAAGTTCAAATGGCCTTGATGTTAAATTTGTTAAGGCTCTGTAACTTTCTTTGAATACACTACAAAGAGTGATTACACATAATTCAAAATCATTGCTGAAGGTATAATAGAATCTCCTCACCCACAGATTGTACTTCAGCTGGGCACAGGCTGCATGTATTTTCCAGTGTAGTGGATTATTTTAATTACTTGTGACAAATTAAGATGCAGTCTTTCATTGAGTCAGTTAGCTACAGCAGATTGGCTGAAAATGACAGACAACAAAAAAATGATAACTAAGAAATTAGGCATATGAGAAAGGTTCTTTAAAAAACCCCCTGTAACTACTTTGGGTCACAGCAGCCTTTCTTGTCATAGAGAAACATCCTTAATAAATGAAGAGTGTGGAAGCTGCCTGTTCCTCTAGGGCTCATAGGATTGTTGGAAGGTAAAGAAAGAATCAAATCTATGTTTTCTATTTTAAATGAGAGCAGATATAATTTATTTCAACAGTTAAACATGGTTAGGAGTCACCTTACTGAAACATCAACAGTTTGTTTGCTTACCACTTTTCCCTTGCTCCACCTAAAATTTGTCTGGAAATGCTAATTGAAATCTAGAGGCATTCTGAAATTCTTGTATGTCAAAACATCCTCTATTCTTGTTATGAAGTGACAAGAGGAATTTGGATGCATTGATCCATGAGGTTTTTTTCAGACAAGGTGGAGTAAGGTCATAAAATGAGAGGAAAGGACATGGATCCTGTGCAAGCTGCTTAACATTACCAATCACAACACAAAACAGAAAGAAACAGGGTAGGACTATCTATCTGACCTTCCACTGCTCATTCTCTCCCTATCTCTACTGATACATACTTAAGTTTTTTTTTTTTATATACATATGCAATATATATATATGCAATATATTGTCATGGTTTAACCCCAGCTGGCAACCAAGCCCCACGCAGCCACCCACTCACTCCCCCACCAGCAGGATGGGGAGAGAATCGGAAGGGTAAAAGCTAGGAAGTTTGTGAGTTAATGACAGTTTAATAAGGCAAGCAATATACATGCACACAAGCAAAGCAAAACAAGGGATTAATTCACTACTTCCTGTGGTCTAGCAAGTATCCAGCCACCTTCAGGAAAGCAGGGCCCCATCATGCACAATGGTTGCTTGAGAATACAAATACCATCACTCCAAATATCCTTCCCTTCTTCCTTCTTTCCTTATTTTATATCATGGACATGACATCATACAGTATGGAATATCCCTTTGGTCAGTTGAGATCAGTTGTCCTGGCTTTATCTTCTCCCAATTTCCCAATAACCCCAGTCTCTTCACCCAGTGTGGTGATACAAAAAGCTGAAAAAGCCTTGGCTCTGTGTAAGTCCTGCTCAACAATAACACAAACATCTCTATTTCATCCTCACTATTTTCAGCACAAATCCAAAACACAGCCCAACACTGGACACTATGAAGAAAACCACTTCCATCCCAGCCAAAACCACCACATGTATATACAGACACAAAATTTCTCTCTAGCATCAGGAAGTTACTAGAAGAAGAATAGTTATCATAGGAACACTTTTAAGAAGTTCAAGTGAATTGGTTTTTTAAGAAATGTTGAATGAATCAAATGTTCTCTAATGGCCTATATAGAAAATTATAAGTTTAGTTTAACAGACAAAATAATTTTTATGATTAATATGTGAAAACTGATGCTGAAAAAATAGTCTCACTTTTTATTAAAAAGGAACTTAACCATAGAAAGAGCACACCAAAGGCAGTGAACTTCCCTTCATGAAACATGAAGTCTGATCAGTCTGGAGAGAAGACTGTGTGAGAAAGAGGTAAAATATTAAATCCTGCAGCTTGCTTGACTGCAACAAAACCAGAAGGCAGAGCATAATCATTTAGCAGGTCAAATTACAAGCAGGCCTGATTGGTTATGGACCAGACAGAGAAGTCTTCTTTAAATCATTTCAGGGCAATGAGGCAGGTGACACAGTTCTCATGGAGCTGCTTAGCCACTTCAAAACCTCTTACTGTTAACATTAAATCACTTGCAGCGTGTTTCATGGGAAGGCGGAGAGTTATCCTGCTTCTCAGTGACTTGGAATACTAATGGATTTTTGGGAACTGATTTCCAGCGCAGGCCTGCTATCAGGCTGCTGAAAAGTCGCTCTGAAATTTAATTTCTACACAGCTGTAAAAGGGTGAATATACTGGGCTATATGTGCAATATTTATCACATAACAAGCAGATGTGCTGAATCACAGAAGCCTGTTATAAACCACGTTATCAGGTCCCTCTGCCCTGACTGCCTTTGTCCTCTAATTCTTTTTCACAGAATATGTTCGATCATGGAATACCAGGTTGTAAGGGAACTCCAGGATCATCTGGTCCAACCTTTCTTGGCAAAAGCATGGTCTAGACAGGCTGACCCTGCACCTTGTCCATCTGAATTTTAAAAATGAAATTTTAAAATATTGGGGAATCTAACACTTCCGTGGGGAGATTATTCCAATGGTTGATTGTTCTCATTGTGAAAAAAAATTTTCCTCCTGTGTCCAATTGGAGTCTCCCCAGGAGCAACTTGTACCCATTACATCTTTTCTTTTCCATGTGATTCAATGTAAAAAGGGAGTCTCCATATTCTTTGTCTCCACTCTTTAAATACTGAAACATGGTGATGAGGTCTCCCCTAAGTCTTGTTTGCTTAAGGTTGAACACACTGAGTTGCCTCAGCCTTTCCTCATATATCAGGCTTCCTAGTCTTTGCATCATCTTTGTGGCTGTTTTCTGGACCCTGTCTAAACTATTCACTTTTTTTTTTTTATAGCATGGGCCAAAAATGAACACAGTATTCCTGGTATGGCCTGAGAAGTGCTGTGTAGCATGCTGTTCTCACATCCTAAATTTCAAAGCAGCAGGAGCAAAATGTACAGGGGACTGTAATCTTACCGCTGGAAAAGAAGTATATAGAAAGTTTTTCTGTCTTCACCAAACTCCTTATGAACTGTGGAAAACTATCTCAATCCTGTCTACTGGTATTTCAAATATACCCAATTAAAATTTTTTGTTATGATTTCTGTAAAGAAAACTCTCAGACTAACCTTTTCAATGATGCCAAAGACACACAAGTCCATCTCTAGATTTTTTTGAATTATAATTATTTATATCTGAATATGGACTGATGCTCCTACTGCTTCTGGTTTAACTAAACATTAATGATATTAGGGAATAGGATACTAACAACATATTGATGGAGTGCAAGATCTAAAATGTGAAGAGCAGAACTCTCTCAGTGTGGTTGTGTGGTAGGAATTTTTTATGCAGTACAGAGACATGTTAGTCAGGAACAGCATTGTCCCCTGACTTACAGAAGTGAAGGAAATCTCCAAAGTACTTTTGTCACTGAGTTACCTTTTGCTACACAAATGAATTTGAGTCTTTTATAACTTTCAGCAATTAAATCTTGTACATAAACGTTTTACAAAGAAACAAATTTTCTGAAATGATTGTGGGATGTCATGAACTATGGTGTAAACAATATGGATGTTTTGATGTATGTTTGAATGACTTTAAAAAAAAATATATGACTTGGAAATAATCCAGCCATCCTTATGTTTTAGAATCCTTATCATTCTAAACAATCTGAGGGATATTTTTGTTACCACCTTTACTCAAAACAACCATTTTGTCACTTGGTATTGCTGTCTTAATAGTAGGCAATCCACCTAAGAGAAGGTCACTCTAAACAAACCTACATCCTGGGGACCTCACTGCCACTGTCCAAGCTTTGCTCGGCCCCGGCAGATGAACCTCAGGACTAAAGGGTGGGCTCAGTTCAGCGCACGCTGTGTCTCACCTAAAAACCCACTGCGCAGGCTGGAAGGGTTAATGACCTTTCCCAAAAATCTTCGCTCGCGAAGACTGGCCATTATTGCTGTCTTACATTTCAAGCTAAGTAGCAGTCTCCAAGTCCAACTGGTCTCAGCTGCCAACTATGAGAAGATGGCACAGATCATGACTTTCCCAGCAGAGGAAGAGGAGCAAACAGCCAGAAACAATGTATTCAGTCTAGGAATAAATTCAGAATCTTTCTGCTTGGCCAAATGCCCCTAGCTTCTGCCTCAGACCAATGAGGAGATTAAGAGGGTCAAGCATTTTCAGGGATCCAGTTGTGGGAGAGGTAGAAATTTTGCTACTCTGTTTTCTGGCTAAAATCTGGTATCAAGCCTCTTCTTTGATCCTGTGTCTGATTAATACAGAGAGAAAAACAAAACAAAAAAATCCAAACCAAAACAAAAACCTAAAAAATAACCCTACATACAAACAAGGATTTATTTTTTATTTTTATTCTGGATCATTTTATCAAGTCTTTATGAAACACTAATCCAAGACTATTATTTAGAAGGCTGTAGAACCTAGATTGCCATTCTGGTGTGCTAGGCATTTTATTAATACTAGTGATAAACAGTTAACAACACAAATATTTCAGTCAACAAAAAGAAAACAAGTTCTACATGAAAGATAGAGTTCTCAGTGAGAACTGACTTGCACAAGATCAGACAGTCAGTTTGCTGCTGCACCCAATTGTAAACACAGAAACCATATAGAAAAACCACTGGGAGCAGAAGGTACTTGCCTCAATTTCCAGCCTTTGTATTATGCTAGACTTTTTCTCAGCATCAAAGTTCCTTATAATCAGCGACGGTATTTCTCAACTGAAATTTTATCTTGTTTCTTTTAAGTCAGCAGCAAAATTTTTATTCACTTAAGCAAGACAAGTATCAGGCTTGATTGTCCTAATTAAATTAGTTATAAGTACCGGAGTAGCACAATTTGACCTTCACATATAAAGTGAATGTATATGGACTTTCCACAGATAAATTAATTGGAAAAATGATTAAGAGGAAAAATGGAATTACTATACTTACATCACCCCTGCATTATGCTAATACTTAGTATTACAGCAGCGGTAGAAAGCTTACCTATTGTACTTACATCACCCCTGCATTATGCTAATACTTTTTGCTACAGCAACATCAATCTGATGAGGCATTAACATGCTCTATCTCTGAAGTGATGTACAGTAGCACTGATGATATGTTAGTTTAAATCACTGTCAAAGTGATACTGCTGTAATTCCGCTGTGTTGATGATTTGATATAATATATTGCTGGAGAAACACCATGTTGATTACCGTGCCAGTGTAATAGATCATTATTTTCCTGTCACTGTGAGGATAGTGTAGAATAATCCGTGGAAAAGGAAGGAAGAAAATCTGACAGAAAGAATCTATAATAAAAGCAAAAATTCTCTAAGTATTCATTAAAATGATATCTACTTATTTAGACACAGAGGGTTTAAGGAAAACAAGAACATAATTTTGCCATAATCAAGGATAGAAGAATATCAATATAGCTTTCCTAAATTATTATACAAATAAAACAATAATAAAATAGAGGAAGGGTGTTCAGAAGTAAATGGATCTGAGATAGTCATGCTGGTTTACATTTTTATTGGTCTACAAAGCAGACTGAAAGGAGAATTAAAAACACGTAAGCTAGAATAATAGAAAGTAAAGTAGTTAAAGAGTTACCCCCAAAGACACCTGACACATTGGCTCTTTGGGAAATACAGAGCGCATGTCTTTTAAATGTCTTCTGTATGTAGGTGGATAGTTAAGGACTGTCAAAAGACATTTCTCCTTGACCCATAACCCAGTAAACCTCAAACAATTTCTCTCTCCCCGTATTCTCAATAAAGCAAAATAGCAATATGTTGTGATTCTTTAGATGCATATGTAAGCATGTGGGAGGAGGATTAACAAAGGTCTCTGACTATATTTGGACCAAGGGATTTGAAACACTTTGAATTCCCCCAGGGGATATTGACCCAAGAAAACCCTAAAACCTTGGTGTTTCTCCTTCCTGCCAGGCATCCAAGGGCTTTATATTCTTTGACAAGGAGAATCTAGAGACCTGAATGACCTTTCTTGAGATGATATACACAGAAGTTTCCAATTCAGGAAAGTAGAACTGCATGGAGATTCAAACCTTGGGTGTTCTGAAAATCTTGACTTCCCACGTCTATATTTTTATAAGCAATTATCTGTCATGAATCACTTTTGTAATACCTTTTTGTAATACTTTCACCATCACTATCTGTCAAAAAAGGTTAAGCAAAAGAAGCCTAGTTTTCATATGTTCCTTCCCCAGCTGAGCTCTCTATGCATGGTCAATGTGCAAAAATCATTAAAAAATGTATGACATACTGCTGACGCAGTTCTCTCTAGAAGAGTGTGACTTAAAATTTAAGTCACTTGCTTCTATCCTGTTGTAATGGACAGTATCAAAATAATAAGAATAAAAATTAAGAAAGGGAGATATGATTACATTTGCTGGTACACCTCATCAGGAACTAGTCATAAGCTCAAGAGCTGCACAAGCTCTAGGGGGCCACAAGGTTGGACTTCAGGACAAGCTGAACTATGCAAAGGAAATGGCTTACAATCCCCATTTGTTATGCTTCTTTTTTAAAATTACATTCAAATATAAGTCACTCTGTAGAACAAAGTGTTTGAGAGAGAAGAGAGATTTTTCAGTGTTTCCAGGACTATTCCTGATTTAGTGTGTTTGGGTTTCTGCTCCCTGCAACAGTTTTCAATATAGTCTTATGCCTTTACTGAAACCTTTCCTTTATAGCAATATGTCACTATAGAGAATTTAATTTTAAAATATCAGGACAGTCTAAAGCTTTCATTCCTACTGCTACAGTCACTGCCATAGTGACCTGTGACCCCAGTTAGAGGTATTTGAGACTTTCTTGTTCCCTTGATAGCCAGAATGGAAGTTGAGAAGAGCATTGTTTGTGATACCTTTTATCTGTTTTTCTTAAATATCTGTTTTTCAATCAGAACAAGAAGTATCTCTCTCTTCCATAAGGAAGTTTAAGTAATTGTATCAGAGTAATTGTGGAACCTAGTGGCACTAGAGATTCAGGATGTGGGGATATTTCTATTTAGCAAGTAATCATCAATCACCTTCTGCTGTGCTTCTGGAAGTGACATAGTCCATGTGAGATGGGAAATTAATGTCTTCATCAGTTTGGTATTACATATCTCCAGGAACTTTCACAGAATTAGCAATGTTAGTTACTGGTCAGATTTAGGGTGGTTAATTATGCCTTTCTGATACAAAATTCATTCTCATATTTCATCTATATACTTTTACTTGCTGATGTGCTTAGTGCTGCTGTAGTTGACTGAGTAGTTATTGTGTTCCCATGAAGAAATAACCACCTAAGAGCAGCAGTAAATTGATATTTAATGTAATTCCACAGAGGTTTTCCGTAAATTCTTTCTACTTCTGAGAGTTATCTAAGATAATCTCAAATATAGAGTTCAGCCTAAAGATCATTTTAAAGCCTGAGAGTATTTTGCTTCAATGACACTTACTGGGTCTTCCATTCCTCCTGTACAGGTCCAATATATTTCCCCATTTATCTAAAAGAACATTAAAATCAGTAAAAAACTATCCATTAGAAAAAATATGAATAATTGGCACAAGTAACAGGAAAATTTGCCATGTTCTTAGTTTTTTAAGAATGGCTATGAAAAATTGTCTGACAAATATATTATTGTAGAAATCTGCACATATTCCTGAAATATGCCTTCTGCCATTTGAGAAAAAGAATAAGGAATAAACAGCTGGTTTTTAGACCCTCCTGCCTAATATGCTGTTGCTGTCATATATCTGACTGCTTGAGTTATTGGTACACATATGTCAGTGGGGATCCCAACCCAAAGTCATGGGTTTATTTGATCTCTCCACAATTCCTACTGTTCACACAGAATGCAGTGACTAGAATAAAGCCTCAAAAAACAGTATGTTGTGGATTAGCTATAAACATAGCACTGTTGTTACTTGTGTATGACTTTATAACAAAACTGAGCAGACAGCTTGGCAGTCTAGCAACAGTGCATTAGGTTGCTACACAGAAGATCCATGTGTCGTGTATTCCTTACCCAAAAAAATCTATTAATTTATTCTAAAACTGAAAAGAAATTTATTAGTGGAAAATAATTACTTTATAACTTTTCTCCCTGTGGACACTCTCACACATTCATTGTGGAGTTTTTCTCTGGAGAAATCAATACCTTGGTCTGCTTTCCCACACAATTCTAATGAAATAGTGAATGTATTTTCATACTTACTTGAAGTGTAATACCAAGTTTCTGTGTGTACAGTTTGTAGAAGTTCAGTTTACAAAAAAAATGCTAATAAGAAAAGCGCAAATCTTCCAGATAGATGAGATCTGTGCAAAAAACATGACAAGTGTATAGTGATGTTTCCCAAGTGTGTTCCCCATGATTTGAGGGCCTGTGGGTTACTTTTGCACTTTTGTGATTCAGACTCAAAAGTATTTCAATGAAATTTTCCTAGTGACTTCCTAGATCTGAAGGGAACAGGGAGAGTGTTTTTAATGAATATTTGTAAGAGATTGGAAAAAAAAAAAAGAGAAGAAAAAATCCCACAACATCCCCATCTGCCCCCCACAAAACAGCAACCAACCAGCCAACCACACCAAACAACACCCAACAACACACAAAAACCAAACACTCAAAAGTAAATAATATAAAGGAAAGATGTCAAATCAGAGTAAATCTACATATTCCCCCACAAAGGAGTGGGGGAAGGGTTATTCTGTAACCAGATGCTTCTGAATCCTTCACAGATTCCATTTTCAGGGAAGACTGTTGTTATCTACAGCACCATATTTCACAGTAGGGGAAACAACAAACAGCATTTGATAATTTGCTCCTTCCATAACCCAACAGGCAGAAATAAGGAGTTGAAACAAGTGAATGATCTGAAACAGTGTACCATTAGAAAAATGAGAACTGATTTAGTTCTGTAAAAAAGACATTTCTTTCAGTTATGAATTTAATGAATTTAACTCTTCAGTTATTTTCTTCACGAATGGAATATGAATCAAACTCTGAAGTCTTAGCAAATAGTCTTGACCAGAGCTGATGAGAAGAGATTTTTTTTCTTTACTATGGGATTAATACACAAATGATCCCCAGGACATTTCCAGATAAACAAAACTGTTGGGAAAAGAAATCCAAACATTTCCTAGCATTTTACTCAACTGTTTCTATACAAAGAATTGTATGATTTTCAAAGTGCTAATATGCAACTTAATTCATAGAAAAATGGCTACATTTTGTTTGGACATCACCACTTGGAGGAAATGCATTCGGCACAGGTGATGAGTTTCCTGGTCCAATGTGTTAATTAATGAAATATATCTGTGAGGCTTCTCTGGCCAAAAGGTCAGCTGAAGACAATGGTTTATTAAGTTCCAAAACTTCTTATGAAGAGTGTTCCCTTTCATGCAAACACCCTGTCATGGTTTGAGATAGTCCCAAAATCCAATTCCTTAGCTCCATTCCCCCTCCCACATCTCAACCTAATGTGAGATGGGTTTTTCCAGACAAAACACACCAGACTCAAAGTGGGGAAAAGGGAATATATTACAATGACTGTACAAATAAATACCATACATATCACATTATACACATGATCACAAACTATCTCTACCATGACATATAGTATTTACAATGGATCAGATCTCTTCTCCCCTCCAAATAAAAGTCCAGGAGGGAAAGAAGGACAGATCCCTTCCAGTCTCTGAACAGCAGCATCTTCTAAGGCAGCAGGTTTCTTCTCATGCATGCAGCAGCTGTGGTTGGCTTTTCTGCCAGCATCCACGAGGGAGGTATCCAAGCCTCTCTCTCGGCCCCATCGCCTCACAACCGAGGGGTCTTCCGTAGTCTTCGTCACCCCAGACAAGGTCGTTTCACCACGTCATATCACGAAGACACAGGGGGGTCTTCGTGACGGTCTGGTATCTCTTGCAGGAGACAGCTCCTTGCAGGGTCTCTGTGCCCTGTCTCTCAGGCTGCCACCATGGCAGCAGTGTGAGGGGGGGGAGAGCCAAGGTCAACTCCCCCCGCATTCCATCTGGCCGTCCCGGTCCAGCTCCAGGACGCTCTGAGCTTCTCAGCTCCTCTCTCTCTCTGGTGCTGCATGTCCAAAACTGCTCTCCAAAATAGGAGTCCATGTCCCTCTTCTCCAAGAGGGGTCTCAAGGGAGTTTTGGGGGAGTGTGGTACAGTCTTACCCCAAACTCTGTCTCTCAGCTGCTAGTTCTCTCTCTCTCCCTTTCCAGGAGTCTTCTCTGTGGTGCTGCATGTTGTTTCTGCTGCTTCTTCAGTTCAGGTCTTATCTCTGGCTCTCTGCCACCGTTTCTCTGGTCAGTGTCGGCTGCTGCTCTGCGCCCATGGAGAAAACATCTCCCGGCATAACTACAGGCACCTAGCCCAGCTTTATGCTGTTCCAGGTCCCTGCAGCCCCCCAGCCAGGGGCTGGGAGGGGGCCAGAGGGCCCAAGGGGCTCAGAGCCCCTTCCTCGTGGCTCTACAACATGACCACCTCTCCTCCAACAACCAAACTACAACTCTTCTTTTCCGGTCTGGTTGTGATATGTTTACATTTCTGCAGGAGCGTCCATTGGGCAGAATTTCAAAACTTCCAGGGGTTTCCACCCCTTGGGGTCTACCACTTCTCTTAGCCTCTGGGGAAAACAAGGTTCAAACCACTACACACCCATAGACAAGAAACTTGCTAAACCACTCCTTTCGGTAGCACAATTTGTCCCTTGTCAAATTAATTTCCAGAACACGCAAATAATTGTAGAGAGGATCAAGTTCCTGGGAACATTTCTCAGCATTGTTTCTATTACTATTATATGTGCACATTGATATATATGCATATTTACCATTCTGGCCTTTGGTCTCTCGAATCTTTATAATGTTTTTTTCATGATGTACGCAAAGAGAAACATTTTCAAAGTCACAGGAGATGTCTATGCATATTTCTGTTTCTGTATTTATTAACTTCTCTAAAGCTAGTTGATCTTAACATTACTGAAAATGACTGTATGAAGAAGTAAACTTTAGAATTATTTAAACAATTCTTTTTAAACTCAAAAAAATGAGCAAAGAAATGACTTGTACATAGCAAACAACTAATAGCAAACTACCTCTGCTAGGTGACTCTAGTCAAGACAGGTTTATGGTACATGCTTTGTGGAATATACCTTGAAAATCATCAAAATCACTTTATGTAATGTTTCTAGTATCTAGTGAAAAGCTCTTACAGAGGGTGAATAAATCTCTTTGGGAAAAAAAAAGAGGGGGGAAAAAAGAAAAAGAAAATTAAAAAAAACTACAATGAAATAGCAAACCAGCACTGTCAGATTTAAAAATAACTTACACCTAAAGCTTACTTTAACATATTCTGTCTTCCAAAGAAAACCGACTCTCATTTTTAGTGAAAGAAGCAGTATTTTTAAATTGCCAGTGGATATGACCGGCCTTTTTTTCCTGAAGCTGGATTTCTGAAGCAAGAATCTATGGGAAGTACGTTATTCAAAGCAATATTCTATTGTTTATGAAAAGAAGGAGCCAAACCTAAATGCTTTCTTCAAGAAAACAAACAAAATTATACCCACAACAAGCAGACATCTAATATGTTTGGGTTTATGCAATAATTTTCTTGCCAAGTTTAGTTCCTCCAGGAGACAAAAAAATAATTACTGCACATCAGCTTTCCAGGGCTGTTCAAACACAAGTATGCCTGCAACACACTGCCGTCCAAATTATTTTTCAAATATTTGACATATTTCTAATAATTAGAAAATCCTAGTTAATCAAGGAGAAAGTTTTTTGGATCAGAGTGTGTGTAATTTAGAAATGGTAACTTTTAATAAATATGTCCTGTTCCGATTCTTTAAAAACAATTATTTTATTATCTTCAAATCAGTATATGCTAATGTTTGCTTTAATTAAAGTAGCACTATGGCTATTTTCCCAAATATTTGCAACTGCTGCTGCTTTAAATCTGTCTTTCCGTACGGAGCATTAAGGGCACTTCAGGTTTATTGGATGAACAAGTAGAATAGCCAGGCATTACAGGCTGATTTCAATACATCGTTTTTATCCTTGTGAGAGAAGACATTACTTAAAACAAATGATGTTGACTGTCAATAACATGCCACGGACCTTACATTTGTGTCAATGAATAATAATGTTTGGTGCAGAGTGGATAATCTTCAGCGTTGTTTCTAGTTACTGCAATTACTACCTCAAAAAAAAAAATGGTCAAGTTACGCTCAATCAAATTTTATGGCTATCCTTTCTTGCCCTGTGGCTGCTGCTCCTCTTCTCCAAGTGTCAGGGTCCTCAGACAGACCTTCCAAAAGTTTGGTCTGCAGGGACATCTAGCGGCGCAAGGATTATAAATCTGACGGTAGGCTGATTTTTCCAGCGCCTGTGACTCCTTCAGGAGGCCCAGAGAGGTGTGATCAAGCAAAAGGATCTGAATTCTTCCCTCTTTCAGGGACTGTAAGGGAGAACAGGAGACACTTCTACTGTTAGCTGCGATCCCATCTCACCAAACAACACTTGTTAAGAAGGTAACAGGGCAGAACCTTGCTAACTTTTAAACCTGTCATGTTGCTCTAGTTTCTTATAACAGTGAAAAAGTCAATACGTGGCACTGCTGAGACTGCAATCCAGGAGTGGTACTATTTATTCTACTGACAAATTTCTGCTTTTCTTTTCATTATGCTATATGTCCTTTTCTACACAGGTTCTTATCACGAAAATACCTGAAAATCCTCCCTGAATTGCTTTTAAAAATATGACTTACATTTGTCATGTGTTGTCTGTTCTTTATTTCTTTTGGAGAGAAACATTGACTTTGAAATTATCTCCAAGTGAGCGAAGTTTGTTTTTTGAGTCTCTGTTTGAAAATATGTGTTACTAAACAATTACATTACCTGCAGCATAAAGTGGCGATGCGCTTATCTTTAGTTTGTGAAGGTAGAAACAGGTGAGGATTTGTTCCTTTGAACTAGGCTTTTAAAATAAAAAGCAGTATTTTATTTTATTGTAGATAATTTTATTATACTGAAAGAACAGTGGACTTCAGTGGCTGCATATTTTCTACATCTGATTGTAGCTTACCGCAAACAAACTGCACTGACATAAGGTGTCTCTGAGTTTAGTGCTAACCTGTTATTAATGGAATATGGAACATAACCTGGAGCATCTGATTATACAAAACCTTTTCACTCTAGGGAATAGTAGGAACAAAAAGGAAAAAATAGACATAATATATATTCATGTAAGCATATGAAATATTTGGACTGATTTGAAATAAACATTCAGTAATAAAATATTTATTAAGTGTACATACAGAGAAAGTGAGAAAGAGAGAGCATATAATTGTGTTATGACCAGCCCCTTTATGTGTACCAAGGAATTTAGGCTACAGCAAAAGATAAGCAGTTACTGTTAAAGATTTGATTTTGAAAGACTATTTATAACATTAACACAGTTTCCTTCTGCCATGCAAACTTTTCTCTAATCATAAAAGCTTTGCAATGTTAGAATGTAAAATTACAGGAAACAAAAGAAATTGAAATGGAGATAAACAACTGCACAATCTGCACTGATTTATTATAAATGTACTGAGAATATTTTACTGAATGGAGAAAACCAGAAAAAAAATAATATATTTTCAAATTTGATAAACCTTCTTTTTCTTGAAAAAGAAAAATCAAGAGAGAACAAATCATAACTCATTGCTTCTTTTTGCTTTTATTTTTTTACCTTTTTTTTTGATTTTCCAATTGCAAAAATATAATCACCATTGTCCCATAAAAGTTCTCTTTCCTATTACATAGCAAAAGATTTACAATGAAATTATTTCTGTCACCTCTGATTGTCATATTTTCAAAATGTTGATGTTATCTGAGAAGATGCATCAGGAATTATCTTCAAAATTTTAATCTGAAAAGCAGTCATTATAAATCTACAATTCATAAAATCCAGAACCAGCTTCAACTTTCAGTAACCCACTTTTTCTGTGACATTCCTACTATTTCCTTCTTGGCTCTGGTTGTGAAAAAAAATGTCACTCTCTAATTTTAATACAGTATTTTATGTTCCAGAGTGCCATTTTTCATATAAACCAGCAATCTTTCTCCTTGACAATTCGTGATATACTGGGCATCAAGAGGCAAATGATTTATTCAGATGCAGAAGAAAACTCTGACAGCTGATTATGCTGTCATATTTTCCCCTGTAACTCAACTTATCAAAACATTAACCAAGACCAAGGCGATATTCATCAGATGTAGTATCTGCAATGAACTAATTCTGGATAATAAACTGGAAAATATTTCAGCAGAATTGGGAAGGATTGTGGAGGCCTGCTCTTTCACACATATCGTGAATAGTCTATATAATCCACATCTACATTTTTAAAACTATCTAAAAAAAGTGGATAACAACCAAGAGGTCCAAATGAATATGATATGAATATAAATGATATGATACGAAGTCTGAAAGACTATGATCAAGAACTTTACCTCAGGTAGTTTAGCAAATTATCCAACTGCACACATTAAGTCATCTACACATATGCAATTGAGCAGAGAGCTCAAATCAGTAATGTCTAAAAAAGATTATCTTCTGATGATTGGAGCTGAGAATCACCACCGACAAGCATTATTGGGAAGAGAGGATAATACAAAACACACTTGATTTTTTGCTTAAATAACCCTTGTACTTGCACAGTGATCAGAGATTTAGCAATCATTTGCAAAACTATGTGATTGACCAACTGATATCATATGCAATATTCAGATACTGGTCAGGTGTTAGGTGAAACATAACTCTGTTTCTTTCTGTGTGACTTTTGCAACCAGTCATGCCTATCTTGTATTGGCCTTTTTAGCCACCAATGCATTTGCAACAAACGTGGGTAGAGCCCTTCCCAAATCTTCATTTCCAAAGTCTAGCCATGACTGACTGACTGAGCTCTGTTTCATGAAAACCAGCAAGTTGTAACCAAGAGTTCTTTCTCCATAAGAGGGGGAATGCAGTGATTTATTCTAGATTTTCTATCATATACAAATACTTAGGAGATCACTAGGCTCTGAGTGCAACAAGTTCTGCAATGTCCCCCTATCCCATTCTTCTTCCTTCCCTTCCTGGGACTGGCATGCGGGAGGGACGTCAGGGCCACTTCTGCTGCCAGGAAGCAGTGATCTTGGATAAGGTCTGAGATCAGCCTCCACAGGTGTCTCCTGCTCCCATGAGGGCTGTACTAGAGCCCTTGCCTGAACTATGCTGTGGGGGTGCCCCCTTGGTGACCCTAACCTTCCCAACTTGCCCTCAGACATCCCTTGGATGGCCATCCTGGGGCGACTCTGTCTGGAACTGCTCTGCTCTCTGTGCTGAGGGCTGTAGGACTGTATTCTGTATCAGGACTCTGCAGTATCCCCATGTAAGGTGCATAAATGTGTACGTGTCTGTAGAAGAGAGCAGGAAGGTGACTCAGGAATACTGCTTATAACACTGCTCTCTGTCTGTCTCCTCTGAGCTGTACCGAATAGATCTGGCCATTGGGAGGAACTGTGACAATTTCTATCAGCAGCTGCTGGGGGAAGTGAAAAACTACTTTTTTCTCCTATCTCTGCAGAAGCCCGTGGACAAATGGCTTAAAAGGCATAAATGGAAAAACTGAGAATGGAATTTTTCAATACTTCCACAATTCCTGTTTTGAATTTTTTCACAAGCTTTTAGCCCTACTAAGGAACAACAATTTTAAATTATTTCCTTCCCATAAAGCAAATCTCTGCACAACTTTACTCTTTACCTGATCTTTCCTGAAAAAAACCAAAATGAACCAAATAAACACAAACAACAGGTAAGCAATAAAGAGTCTCTTCCCAATTTATCTCAATAAGAGTTACCTGAATTTTATCTGGGGGCAAAAAATCAACTTTTAAAAGTAATCCCATTGCTTAGTGAAGTCCATATAACTGTTGGATATCACACAACAGACAAGTATACCATAATGTATTCATTATACTATTCTGGAATTCAAGCCCAGACCTCTAAACAAGGTTGCCATAGCTCTTTCTGTGCTGCTTGATTAAATGCTTCAGTATGAACTATGAATAATGAGTATTTATTTTTAAAAACTGTCAGTTATTCAAATTAACTTAAGGGTGTGGATAGTGTGGGGGAGGGGTGTCCCAAGACACTCAGCATTAGCCTGATTTTACTCTGACTGAAGTTAGTGAGAATTTTCCAGAGTTTAACAAGAGCATCAGTAGGCTAATATCACTTCCTTTAAAAACTCTTGTCCTTAATACTTGCTTCTAAGCAGCTTTGAAAGCCAGAAATGAAAAACTCCTTTAGAAGTGCAAAATCACTGTATTATCATTATATTGAGGCTGATTTATTTAAAAAAAAAACTGTTTAAAGAAAACCTCTTTTCAATGAAGTGAAAGAGTTCAGGCTTCCTGAGTAGAATGGTGTAAGTAAAGTCTAATTTAAAAGTCATAGGTTAATATTTCTGGTTTTAGAGAAAATGGGCTTATGCATATCATCATTTTGCATGCAGAAAAGAAATTTGTAGTCTAATATGATCTTCTGAACATAAATAGTGCTCTTTTTTCTTAACCAAGTAATTCATTTACATCAGCAATAACTATTTTTTCTATGAGAATATCAACAGTGACACAAAAAAAATTAGAATAAATGTCATGCTGTAATTTCAGAGGTGATCAAAAAGTTAATATTAATACTTAGTGTTGAAAACACCATTTAGATTTCTGAATACTTTCTGAAGAAAGCACAAGGAAATATTTATCTCATCTGTAATGAGACTTAGAGAAAGAATTTAAAGAAATCTAGAAGGATGGTTGAAGTTCAAAAGAAATTAAACCCAGAGCTTTGAGATGCTGTAGGTTAATATGATTAAGTAATAAAACTCTTTTAAATATAGGAAAAATACTAATCTGAGATGTATTTTCTTGGGTTTTTTCCAAGTCTTAGCTAATGTCCATAACAGTGTCAGTTTTTCCAAGCTAAATTAAAATCTGCTGTTAAATTTGTTCTCGCTAATATGATAGCCAGTAACCTTAGGGCTGGAGAAAATTGCATCATTCCGGGGGTGCTCCCTTTCATGTAAAAGGGAACTACTTTAGAATACCAGGGAATGTAATCTTCTCTTAAAACACTTTCATTTGGGCATCTTCAGTTGCATTTGAATCCTGTAAATAGTATTATATACAATTTATGTGAATACAGAATTTAATCATGACCTAACAGACATAATAGATAGCTTAGAGTAGCATGTCACAAACTTAAACATGAGTATACTCTGCTTTCAGTGCAGGCACCCAGTGAGAGTCACAGCAGGCCAAGGAGGTCATGAAGATATAGATGCCTGCAATTCCATAGTATAGACAGATTGCCTGACTTGCTGAGTTGTTGTCTTCCCACTCTGATTTTTACTCAGGATTTAGAAAGTGGTAAAATTAGCAATTTTTTCTCTGAAATTCTTGTGTTACTATTACCAGTTTAGCAATTCCACTTGTTTCATTATGTAGGGTTTGTTTGGTTGCTTTTTTTCTCCTATCCTGAATGTCTTTAACTTGGGTACCGTCAACATCATCTCTCACTATTTATTCTAGAATTCAGATCATCCACAATAAGGCACCTACAGATTTCCATAAAGTGGGGAGAATGTCAGAAGAAGGACACCAGTTTTGAAAACCAAGGTCACATGTTTAGTAGGATAACTTTAATGAGAATCCTAAAAAAGACTGACTGTACAAAAGAGAGACACCATCAGAAGAGGTGGGATAAACAGCTACCATACTTTCTCAGGAAATCTGAGTTCCTTTTCAAACCAGAATAACGGTCACCATCTGCAGATTATAGGAAGATGCAAAAGCAGATAGCGGAAGGGGATTGCATCTTTTTTACAACAGTCACCATTATTACCTGTAAATCTTTGATTAACAGCAGCAAGAAACTCTCTGAAGTTCTCTGTCATCTCCTGCCTCTCCTTTTCTTCCTTAGTAGCAGGAACCACAGTTGTCTTCTTGCCTCCACAGCAATCTTACAAGACACTACAGCTTATTTAAAATGTGTTTGTCACCTTCCAGCCCTCTTTTGTCACCCACAACTTTTCCAACTTCTACCATTTCTTTCCATTGTTTCCTCCTAATTATTCTTACCACAAGGGAAATCAGCTGATCTTCCCCCCATCCATAGGTGTTTCTTGTGAGTTACATTTTCCCTAATCAACTTTCTTGAAGCCCAAACACAGAACATAAAAAAGGAGCAATAAGGACTTGTGAATATATTAGCAAATTACAATAATTTCTTCTCAGTTTTTCATAGAAGATGCAACTATTTGTCCTTCTTTGAGCTCAGGGGCATAAGGAAAGTGTCAAAAAGTGATGAATGTCCAGTTATCCTAGTCTATTCAACACATAAAATGATATTTTTCATCAAATACAAAAAAAAAGAATTTTGAAATATCACAACATAAAAGCAGATGAAGAGACATATCCTTATAATTGATGCCTTGGTGAAGTCATACCTTCTGTAAAATGAAGTAAAGGTTTAGGCCTCTGTAATCTAGTGGATAGAAAAGTGTTAAAAGGATAACATAGGTGACAGTAAATCTTTATGTCTATGAATTTAGAAATACTTATTTCTGTGACTAGCAGTCTTCTTACCATTCTTAGTCCTTGCCCCTATTCACTCACTGTGTTATCTGCCTTATCTTTAATACTTCTCATCTATTTTGCACTAATGTTTATCAACTCATTTTTGTTGTCTTCCTTTTCCTCATTCCTCATCTTTAATCAGTATAATTGTTTAGCATAAAGAAGAGGTGAAAAAAACAATTCTGTTGAATTAAGAAAGAGTATACCACCATGTCAAGATGAAATTCAGCGTTGTATTTCCAAAACTGTGTACAAGCAGATATTGAGAAAAGAACATGAACAGGATAATAACACTACTCCCCAGTAATCTTTCGTCATCCAAATGACTTCCACCTCAAGAGATTTTTTGAGTCAGATAGAGTTCCTGTATGGGTTTAGAAACTTCAATGTATTTTTCTTTTAGGACTGTAGAAGTACCATGTATTCATAGAATCATAGAATCACAGAATCAGCTGGGTTGCAAGGGATCTCTGAGATCAAGTCCAACCCTTGATCCAATACCGCTGTGGTTACTAGACCATGGCACTAAGTGCCACATCCAGTTTCATCTTAAAAACCTCCAGGGACAGAGAATCCATCACTTCCCTGGGCAGCCCATTCCAATGTCTGATTACTCTCTCTGTAAAGAATTTCTTCCTAATATCTAACCTAAACCTCCCCTGGCACAGCTTAAGACCATGCCCTCTTATCTTACTGATAGTTGCCTGGGAGAAGAGACCAAGCCCCACCTGGCTACAACCTCCTTTCAGGGAGTTGTAGAGAGCAATTCCTTAAGCACTGTTAACTTTCCACTGTCTGTAGCAAGTTCTAAGGTTGTGTGTGATCAGATTTTTCTCTTTTTTTTTGTTTTTGTTTTTGTCTGTTTGTTTATGTTTGTTTGGTTTCATTTGAGCCTGGCATTGAAAGTAACTGATGTACGAAAAGAGCAATTCACATGCTATATGGAAACCAGAAAAAATAACGAGGAGATAGGGTTGCAGCAGGTAAGATTTAGGATTTAGGAAAGAATTTAGGAAAAAACATGTAGTTGAAACCTCTTGTCTATTTGAAAATATTGGAATGTTACAAACATCAGTGAGGAAACTGATACAGTTTGTCCAGTTGAATGGGTTGAGTTCACTTCCTGATGATTTTCTATGAAGTAATGAAGTATAAAGGTAATTTTGCTCTCTTCTTATCTGTTAGGAGAAAAAGAAATACTACAGTATTGTCAGTAATCTTCTAAGTTGTCTCATCTTTGTTTTTCTTGTTTATTATTATTGGCTTTTGCTACCAGTCACTGTATTGTCTTATTCAAATGATATAATGCTTAAGATGAGACAATTATGGTTAAGCAAATTTTATTGAGAATTCAAAAATTATTGATAATTTCTTTGTAGGTGGTCATGCTCTTTTCCCTATTCCTAAGATTTCTCTTAGATCGAATACATAGTTTGTGAAAGCAAGCTGGGGTTCAACTGGCAAAATAATTGAGGAAGTTTGGTTTTGCTATTTACACCCATACAAACTATATTTTCCACCTCTACTAAAATTCTTTCTCATTTCAGAAGGCGCTGACTGTTAGAAGACATGCATGCCACAGGGGTAATCCCTTCTGAAATTAACTCTTTAAATTCACTGCAGCGTGGAATTACCATTTATAAGAGTTAACATAAAGTTCAATTTGTGGTGTATTTTAATCTAACATGTCTTACTGGTTTTTTTCATGGCAACAAGCAGCTTGCTTTTCTTCAACTACAGTACAACTACTCAGTTGTACACATACAGCTGAAAGAGGGATTCTCTGTTTCAGCACTCATAGTAGTAGAAATGTTCCTGATTTGCAAGTGTATTAAGTGTAAATGGTCCAAGTTATTTTATATTCTCTGACTTCTGATAGGGATATCTTGAAATTTGACTAGTCTTTCTCTGACTAACCTATAATGTTTTAGATTTATTGGTTTTTAAAAGTATCAGTTTTCAACATGTATCTAGTGAGTATTAGTATTCCATCTATTAATTATGTGAACATTTTTACACAAGTGTGGAAATGAATCTTTTGTGTTTGTGATTCCAGGCTTTATTTGAGTTGAAATATTTTTATGAAAATTTATATTGTTATGTGAAACACTCTTGCAAAACCTACAGTGAACATGTATCATCACAATTCCAAGTGAAAGACTTTACAAGTGTCTCTGTTTAGTTAGTGTCTATTGTAGGAGAAATATGGGAATGAAGGCAGTTTCCAAAGGGAAAAAAAAGTGAAGATAAACACAGTTTTCTCTTTTTCAATTCTTTGGTTTTTTTAATTGTTTATTTGTTTGTTTTCAGAACTTTACTTCAAAAAACAAAAGCAAAAATAGCACAACAGATTTTTTTCTTTTCAGTATAATTTAACTTCTTTTATGTAGGATTTTTTTTCTCCTTTTGTAAGCATCAGACCTCTTCCCATGTATTCTTCATCTTGAAATTTTTTCTAGCAGAGATATCCCACAATCCTAAAATTCCTGAAGTGCCTATGCCACATTAATTTTCCAATTTTGAGATTTAAAAGACCTAGATATTGTATTGAACTGGTGTGTTTACTTCAAGGAGCCAATGCTAACAAATGGAAATTAGTATTTCAAATTAGAAAATCACAGAAATGGCAAGTTGATTTTCAAGGTTATAGCTATGGTTTTGTTGCAGTTTGAATGAATCTCACAAAAACTCCTAAGTACTACTTTCTAATAGGTATAAAAAGTGTAAGTAACTCACACAAGTTTATAAGTTTTCAAGTATTAAAAATTATCTGAGACATACTGCATTCATACTCCCACAGAGACAAAAGACTATATTTATTTAACTTAATTCTTCCACTTCCATTTACTTAAGACCACCTGAGAACTCTGACTCTCTTTGCATTGCAGAGGCTGTACAGATAAAATATTTAAAAATCTCAGTAGTGGCTACGAATTGGTTTATAGGACTTTGAAACTGATGATCAGAAGCTGAAAATCCTAGATCCAAGCATGTCAATATTTATTCATACCTTTCATACCATCATTGATGCAATAGAGCACAGTCAAACAGATGCCAAGCTTCTAAGATTCAGCTCATGAAGAAATAACAAGCAAGTCAGACTTATTCTCATTGGAAATGAAGAAACTTAGTGATGTCCTAATTAAAGCACTGCTGTTTTAAATATGGTAAATAACACTGATCCAAGTAAGGATTAACAGATGCAAAGAACATAATGACCTAAAAATTAAATTAAAAAAGTAATTTTATAAAAATATTAAAACTTTTCATTTCCTCATATATATTGTTGTACTTAGGAAACAAATGAAAGATATATTTTTTACATTTATATTCAGAAAATGTTTAAGAATTAAAATATTTAAAAATGTAGATATGGTTTAGTTTGTTTGTTTTTTTTTTCACATAAATAATAAAAAGAAAATTGGTAAACTTGGTACTGAAAAGAGCATAAGCTTATTCTGGTGTTCCTATAAAGTTTTGCTGAAGAAAACACTTCAGGATATGTGCACACCAACCAGACTGACCAGATGACTGTGAAAAGACTCATTGTTCAGAAAGGTATAAAAGGATTTATGACTTAGTAAAGACCTTTCTGTAGAAATGGATTTCAGGTACCTAAAATATGCTTAAATCGTTCCTTTCATGTTTTTCCCCATCACTTTGAGAAGGAACTCTTGGGACATCTCTGTCTTGAAAGGCTTAGAATAGTGGCATAAGGAATGAAGGATTTTTCCAGGAGGCATTCTGGATATTGTTATGAAATATTTAGATTGAGAAGATATCTCTGTGCTCTTTCAAGAATTCAATGAGATTGCAAATTATTCCAGGTGGTGCTCTTAACATATTAATGAACATACTTATTCAAATTCACTTATTAATCATCAGTATTAATGTCCCCAAATTGTAGGGAGGTGACTAGTCCCAGTCACTTCAAAGAGCTGAAAAAAAAATATCAGTGAGGATGTGCAAGTTCAAAAATAGTCTTGAAGCAGGAAATTATTTCAACATCAACAAAAACTAACCTAACATCCACTCATTTTCTAAGTGAGAGAGTTCAACATTAATTTGAGACTGAAATAGCTTTTTCAGCAATAAAAATACTGCAGATTACTTCACCTCTGCAACTTGCCATGTACTTCAGTGGCAAACCGAGTGGGTCAATTAAATGTAAGTGCGACACTGAGCCTGTCCTTTGAGGGAGCAAAATCTTATTGAAGAGCTATTTCTCAAATACAACGAAAATTTAAAATTGATTTACTGTCTAAATGTGTCAGTTCTTATAAACAGAGATGTAACGAGGGTCTATAGAATGTCAGATAAAGGAACAGAGGACCGAATGGGGGAACGGATAACGCTGCAGTATAATGAATTATAATTGTTCAATCAATAGTTTGCTTTAAAGGTGTAGGTAAGAATTCATTAGACATAGATTAAACAGGTATTGCTTTGTACAGAGAGCAATGAACTGCAAGTTTATGGTGGGAAAACATTTGCTCAGAAAAGAGTTAAAAGGATTAAAAGCTACTAAAATGCACTGAAGCAGATCATGCTAATGAATAGCTTTTAACACCAGCTAAATAGTATCCTTTATCTGTTTTCTCTCTCTCTTTCTACCCTAATTCTGTGTCAGCAAAGGTAGCTGCTAAGGTAGGCTGGTTGCTGTAAGGAGCTTTTAAATTTCAGCTGTTGCTGCAACATGGCAGGTGTCATTCTTTAGGTATGAAGCAGCTGATGATGAGTAAATCCCTAAAACGAGCAGATCACATTCAGTCTTAAAGCACTTCATACAAATAGATGTTTGCCTGCAGGATCATTCCCCAGGTATTGATGCAAACATTTTTAACTGGTTTGAGTAGCCCTCCTCCTGGTTTAAAAGGTTCAGCTATCTAATCAGGGAGCAGCAGCAACGCTGTGTGATTTACAGCACATCTAAAAAAGCAAATACTCAAACAAATAATGGGAAAAGATATGATTATCTCTATAAATACCCCAGGAGTGAGCGGGATAGCAAAATGCCCAGAAGGAGAAAGAACTTTTTTAATTAAAGGACAATGTTGGCAATTGACAATGAGTAAATTTAAACTGGAAATTAGGAGATTTCTAACTATTAGAAGAGTCAGACTATAGAACAAGCTCCCAAAGGGTGCAGCGAAGGAAAAATACCTACTATATTTAAAGACACATCCAAAGAAGTTTGTGAAAGTGATTGTGAAACAACAGGAGATTGGGCTAGTTTGCCCAGATCATTTTCAGTCTTATGTCATACTTTAATAAGCATGATGAAGAGAGGAACAACAATTCATAGGGTGATACGAATCTCCATTTCTTTCATTTGGTTGGAAATGGTATTTTAACTAGGAAAAATTATTATACTCACTGAATAAAATTTGTTGCACATAGTTTGAAAATCTGAAGTGAAGAATAATTGATTTCAGGAGCCTATTTCTAGGCACACTAATCATGTATTTCAGAATAGGATATGTAAATGAACAGAAGCTTATACCTACTCCTCCATCTAGTTAGTATGGTTTAGTGAGGGCATAAAACCACATAGTCCCAAAAGAGTATCCTTTAAGTCCCTTAAGTATAACATTGCTTAACCTCTTTAGCATTCTGTAAAAAAAAAATCAGTTGCAAAGCATTATTGGAAATCCTGACACCAATTTAAGTCACTGCTGGAATAGCCAGGGACTTGAATGGAGTCTTTATTCCACTTGGAGCTTCCCAGGGCAGTTGTTTAGTTGCATATCAAGTTCCTCTACCTGTTGAAGCAAAGATTTGCAAATTGGATTCAACAACTGCATAGTGCTGTTCTAGACATGCTTGTCTAAAAGTCAAGCCTTCCTTTTTAGTTGATTTATGTTTCAGTAACATGCACCAAACTAAAAAGAACAAAAAGAAAATCATAAGTGCGTATCATTTCTAATGTTTGATAGAAATGTAGAACTTGAAGATTGGAAGATAGTAGTAGTCCATTGGTAAATAATGTTACTCCAAAATCGCATCAATAGGAAAGGTACATTCAATGTGATAAATTAAAATCCCACATTAATGAAATTATTATATCGTGCTTTGCAGAAAAATGTCAATAAGTGATCTCAAAGTAATTCCACTGACAGACAATGTAACAAAAAGCATTGATATTTTAAATGCTCATTGGCATTTCATTTAGAAAGTTTTAAGACATAACAATGAGCCTCATTAGGAGAGTTTATCTCAATCTGTGAGATTACTCCTCAGTGGCAGTAAAACTGTACTTAATTTTCATGTTCTCTGAAATGGATAATGCTGTTATTAATTTTTGTTAGTGAAGTCCATACAGGACTGAAAAACCTCTGAATCCCATTGCACTATATGCAATACAGACACCTAATTCTGCCTGGACAGTTTGGGACAGGGAAGAAAAAAAACAAAAAAAGAGATTTCTTACCTTTCCAAGACACAAGCAGCTAATCACTATCCAAAGACACAAGACTGTTTTCCTATATCTGTATCCATGCAGTCTTTTATGTATTTGACCTTGTTTCTTGAAGTTTGTCTTAAACCCATAAATTCTTATGCTTCCCAGGATAAGAAGGGGATGAAAGGGGATGGAAGGTGATGGAAGGGGTGATTGTTCTCAAACTACTGCCACATCTCTTTGGTTCTAATGGTCTCTTATAGCTTTGAAAACCCTTGGATGGTATTTCACATCTGGCAAATAAATTATAATAACTGCACAGAGGTTTTGTGAAAAAAAATCCAAACCAAACTAGGGACAAGGAAGAGGATAGAAATCACCATTCCAGTGGGAAGAGAAATATGGTGTAGAGTCAATTAAAGGAAGCATTTAGGCTGAGATTTCTTGTTATGAAATGTTACGAAAGAAAAAGTGGTTTTGGAGAAAATAAACATTTCCATTTTTCTGTAAAATAGGATATACATGCTCAACACTCTCAGTCCAGAAACTCTGTTCAGAAACCAAGTATTTCCTCTACTTGATGAATAAGTTAAGTAAGATATGAAGCTTTGCTCTTTTTTTTCTATCTCTTCTGATTCTTATGTTTTACTGCATCACAGTTATGTATCAGAAGGAAAAGAGAGCAATATTATCTCGAGCAGCCTAGAAAGTATTGACAA
The DNA here is from genome assembly GCF_003945595.2 of Pipra filicauda. Lineage (NCBI taxonomy): Eukaryota > Metazoa > Chordata > Aves > Passeriformes > Pipridae > Pipra > Pipra filicauda. The sequence continues at coordinate 3,019,615 of NW_024104776.1, read as the reverse complement.
AGATTTCTTCCTGAGGAATGAAAATATTCTGAATTTTGATAAGACCGTTAGGATTGAGGCTTTCTCTTTGGTGAATATTTAACCAGCAGATGACTAAGAAAAATTATGTAAAATATAGATTATAATGATAATTTAAACTCACTCAGAGTTTTGTATTTGTTTCTTGACTGGTTTATGTTTGTTTTAACCTAAAATAGTTTAGCTCTTTTTGTGAGAGGTTCTGTCCTGTACATTACTAGATAAAATTCCTTATGATGTTTAGTTAGAGGAACACTGAGTTTCTCTGTCACCACAGAACTTAAGAGAAGATAAATTTTCTAAGATTCTGAGGATGTGGAATTTGAGATATATTTGAAACTCAGAGTAGGGGAAGTTGAAGTCAGGTAGAAATGTGCTTAACCTAGTTTAAGTTGTGATAAGACAGTGGGAGAGTATGGAAAACTAGGATTTAGACACTTAAATTATTTTCTTTTATCAACTATAGCTTTAAACTTGGCATGTGCAAACTCTATTAGATTAGGATATAGAGTTCTTAAATCTTTTCTACAGTTCTTCTCTTAGGCTAGTCTCTTTTCATGCACTTGCTCAGTGCATAACCAAATAACCTGGGTAGAAGACATGGTCAAGCTGAATGTGGTTGGAATATTTTCTTTATCGGTAAGGAGTAATAGTTTAAACTCCAGGGAAAGACCAAACCTTTAACTCCCACAGCCTTGGTGGCATCTTCATTTCCAAATTGCTGGGTTGTGTTAGATGTCTGTTCTGTCATTACCATTTTACGGTATCTTGATAGTAGATGTCGCTGGAGAAATCTGTTGATCAGATAAAGTAAATATCCAAGTATTGCTCTCACGAGGAACAGGAATATCCATTTAAAATGTTTGAGGCTTTTCCATGGCTAAGTAAGCTCTGAGAAGTAGTTACAAGAAATTTTCCTTTGCTTAACAATTGCAACATTTTCCTCACTTGTGTTAAAGGATGTCTTAGAATTAATTAAATGTTATCATTGAAAAAATTATACAAGACATTTATTAGTCAATCTGCCAGGTGCTTCTTCCAAACATATGGATGCAATCTCCACCTGTGAAGAATCTTTGAGAACTTATTAATCAAAATAAAGACCAATTGTTTCTCTAATTAGGTTATTTTGTGGATATGTAAAAATAAATTACAACAATTTAGCAACTAAAGAAAAGAACCATTTTTGTTTTGACATTCCATGTTACTAGGAGAAACATCTGTGTATCTGATTTGCTGTAATGAGCAATTAATCATTAAAACATAAATCATCTAATTAAAGAAAAATATGATCATGAGGATAGTATTTGGCTTCCAACTTATGTTAGTCATTCTTTAAAGTTTTTTCTCCTTCAGTTCTGATTACAAAGGTGGACTATATTGCTGCTAAGCTATAATCAGTCTAACATTTTTAGTTTTAATAACAGTTTGTGTATTCAATTCAGTTTGTGGTGATGATCCCAGCATGGTTTAATGATTTGTATCACATTCCAAATGAAAAATTATTTTATTTGCATGAATAATTTCTCAGCAATTCCCCTAAATTTTAAGATGAATGTGTTTTCATTTTTTCCAAGTATGTAAAAACAAACAAATAACACCCCTGGAATCTCTCAGTGCTCCTAAAACCTTTTATGAATGTGTTTTCACAGAATCACGGAAACACAGAATCAAGTGATCAAGTCCAACCCACGACCCAACACCACCCTGCCAACTACACCATGGCACTAAGTGCCACATCCAGTCTCTTCTTACATATCTCCAGGGACAGTGACACCAACACCTCCCTGGGTAGCCCATTCTAATGTCTGATCACACTACCTGTAAAAAATTTCTTTCTAATGTCTAACATAAACCTCCCCTGGCAGAGCTTAACATTGTGTCCTCTTGTCCTGCTGCTGGTTGCCTGGGAGAAGAGACTGAACCCCATCTTGCTCCAACCCCCTTTCAGGTAGTTGTAGAGAGTGATGAGGTCTCTCCTGAGCCTCCTCCAGACTAAACAGCTCCAGCTCCCTCAGCCTCTCCTCATAGAGCCTGTGCTCCCGTCCCTTCACCAGTCTCATTGCCCTTCTTTGGACACTCTCCATGACCTCAATATCCTTCCTGAACTGAGGGGCCCAGAAATGGACACGGGACTCCAGGTGTGGCCTAACTAGTGCTGAGTACATGGGCAGAATCACTGCCCTGGTCCTGCTGGCCACACTGTTCCTGATCCAGGCAAGGATGCCATTGGCCTTCTTGGCCACTTGGGGACACTGCTGGTTCATGTTCAGCTTCCTGTTGATTAGAATCCCCAGGTCCCTCTCCACCTGGTCGTTCTCCAGCCACTCTGACCCAGCCTGTAGTGCTGCATGGGGTTGTTGTGGCCAAAGTGCAGGACCTGGCACTAGGTCTTGGTAAACATCATACCATTGGATTCGGCCCATTTATCTAGCCTGTCCAGGTCCCTTTGTAGAGCCCTCCCACCCTTCAGCAGATTGACACTCCCCCCCAACTTGGTGTCATCTGCAAATTTGCCCTCAGGTGGACTCAATCCCCTCACCCAGATCATCAATAAAGATACTAAATAGGACTGGGCCCAACACTGATCTCTGTGGGACACCACTAGTAACTGGCCATCAACTGGACACAACACCCTTCACCACCACTCTCTGGACCTGGCCATCCAGCCAGTTCTTAACCCAGTACAGAGTGGCCCTGTCCAAGCCATGTGCTGCCAGCTTTCCCGGGAGAATGCTGTGGAAGACGGTATCAAAAGCTTAGCTGAAGTCCTTCCCCTCATCCACCAGGCGGGTCACCTGGTCATAAAAGGAGAGCAGATTGGTCAGGCAGGACCTGCCCCTCCTAAAACCGTATTGGCTGGGTCTGATCCCCTATAGGTACTGTAGGTACCATATGATTGCACTTAGGATTATCTGCTCCATAACCTTACTGGGCACCAAGGTCAGGCTGACAGGCCTGTTGTTTTCCAGGTCTTCCTTTTGGCCCTTCTTGTGGCTGGGTGTCACATTAGCCAGCTTCCAATCAGCTGAGACCTCCCCAGTGAGGCAGGACTGTTGGTAAATGATAGAGAGCGGCTTGGCGAGCTCTTGTTCCATCTCCCTCATCACTCTAGGATGGATCCCACCTGGTCCCATAGACTTGTGAGGATCCAAGTGATTCAGCAGGTCACTAACTTTTTCCTCCTGGATAATGGGGGGTTATTTAGCTCCCCGTTGCTGTCTACCAGCCCAGGAAGCCAGTTGTCCTGAGGACACTTCACGAGTTGCCTGCTCTTTTTTCAAGAGGTGATAGACTCTCTTTTTTTCTCCAATCTCCTGCAAAATCTCCCTGTTCAGTCAGACCAGTCATCTTCCCCATCAGCTTGCCTTTTGGCACATAGGGACAGCCAGCTCCTGCACGTTTGTATTGGGTCTGGCTGAGCTGGAGTTCATTTCCCCACAGTAGCCCTCACAGTGCTGTGCTTTACACTAGCAGCTAGAAAGGTGTTGATGCCACACAGTGTTTTGGATACTGCTGAGCACAGCACCAACAGTGTAACATTCCTTCCTTACTTGAGGGCAAGATCCTGGGAGGGGAGCCAAGTAGGCCGGCTGACCCAAACTGACTAAAGGGAAATTCCATATCATGTGATGTCAGCTCAGATATAAAAGCTAAGGCACAGAGCAGGAGGGGGGGCATTCGTTGTCTCCAATGGCTGCCTGCTGAGAAACTGCCAGGTGTACCGAAGCCCTGCTTCTCGGGAGTGGCCGACCGCTGCTGCTCATGGGAAGTAGAGAATAAAACCTGCTATCCTTTGCTTCTGTGCACGCAAGCTTCACTTTGCTTTTTTGCTTTAAATAAACTGTCATATCTCAACCCACAAGTTGTCTTTCTTTTTTTCCCTTTTCCACCTTGCTCTTTCACCTGTCCCTCTGGGAAGGAGAGTGACAGTGCGGATGGGTAGGCACCTGGCGTCCAGCCAAAATCAACCCACCACAACCTTCAAGATTTCTTTCTTGAAGTATGTCCATCCTTCCTGGACCCCTTTGTTTTTAAGGGCTGTTTCCCAAAGTACCCTTCAAACTAGCCTCCTGAATAGGCCAAAGTCTGCCCTCTGGAAGTCCAGGGTAGAGGTTTTGTTGACAGCCTTCCTTATTTCAATGAGTATTGAAAACTCTATTGATAATTTCGTGGTTACTGTGCCCCAGATGGCCTCCAACCACCACATCTCCCACCAGCCCTTCTCTGTTTGTAAACAGCAGGTCTAATGGGGCCCCAGCCCTGGTACGTTCATATATATCATCTGCAACAGGAAATTATTCTTCATACACTCTCCTAGACTGCCTCTTCTTCTTTGTTGAAGAAGGGCTGGTGATTTTGAAACCTCCACCATCTGTTTGTAGAATAATTCATCACCTTCTTCATCCTGGTTGGGTGGTCTATAACAGACCCCCACCAGGATGTCAGCCTTGTTGGCCTTCCCCCTGATTCTGACCCATAAGCACTCAACCTTATTGTCACTGACCTCATATTCTAGAGAGTGAAGAGACTAACATATAGAGCCACCCCTCCACCTCTCCTACCTCTTCTGAAGATCTTGTAGCCATCCATAGCAGCATTCCAGTCATGCAAGTCATCCCACCACATTTCCATGATGGTGACTATGTCATAGCTTTCCTGTTGCAGGATGGCTTCCAGTTCATCTTGCTTGTTTCCCAAACTGTGTGCATTATTGAACATTCACTTCACCTGGACTGCTGATATCACTCCTAATCCTGGCTTTTCACCCTTAAGCTCTTTTCTGAAGAGTTTGGTTTCAACCCCTTCCCCTTTCAAACCTATTGTAAGGGGGGTACTTTTGAATTAGATGATCAATGGAGCATAGAGGTGTGAGAAAGAAATCATATTAGGATGTGAAACCAGCTAGAGTATGGTACAATGTAACTTCATGGCACAAGCTAATTGTAAGGTCCATTGTGCTTTTTAGCAAATCAGCTTGATATCCCCTATTATCAGAGCTGAGTTCTTCCTTGGTTTTGCTACATATTGCAAGATAGATACATCTACCCTTGAAACACAATACATAGGTCATACATAGGGGTGAGAAAGATGATGATGGGAGGAAGATTATGTGGGCAGGGGTCGCTCGCCCCTTGCCCTACAAGTGGGGCATGCGCAGACTGTTACCATTAGGTAATGATTAGGCAGTGTTTGGCTGCCATTCAGGCATCACCTTATACTGCATACTGGCCCTACGTAGTGTAACGTGGAGCTGGTAAAAATGGGGTGTTGGGACTGCTGAGCTGAGTGATACTCATCCTGCCACCGAGACTGTGTTGGTCCGCGGGGACGCCCGCTAAGCCTGGGTACCGACCAGCTGCTGCAGATCCTGACAGCCCTGGCCTGTCTGTGTGGGTAAGCAGAGTTTGTTGATAGGAAATAACCAAGAAAATCTTTAATATCCTTTAGTGTTCCTTTAATATCCTTTTAGTAGTATCCATAATATTTTCCCTTTAATTTCCCCTGCTACTAACCAGTATCGTCTTAATAGTTATCCATAGAATGGTGTTAAGATCCTTTTGGTATCTCATTTAACTCCCTTTTTACTAACTAATATTATACCGTATTGAATGCTGTTCTTAGTATTTGTTTTAATGCCGCCCAATAAGGCAGTTATATTGTATCCTTTTTAGGTTTGATTCTCTTTGCTAAGTTTATTATTACTATTATTCTCACTGTAATAAAGATATTTTGTGTGTTTGAATGTTTGTGGCACTTGTCTTTATTCTGGGCATGTATCCCAATGAACTGTTACACCTAATTTAAAGCCCACTTGATCAGCCCTGCCAACTTATATGCTAGGATTCTTTTTTTAATTAATTGTCTTTAACTCTGTGGGAGAATTGGAGAATTGTTAAGCACTAGTAGGATGCACAGAGGTTAAGAAGTGTCTGTCCTCAGGGATTTTCAAAACTTGATTGGACACAGTCGCAGGCAACCTGTTCCTGCTTTGAACCAGATCTACAACAGGATTACTTCAAGACCTCCCACCCAAACTGAATCTTTCCACGAGTTTATAAAAATAGTAATTAGTGATATTATATAGTGACACCATTGTAAATTGAATTATACAGGGAAGCAATTTTCACAATTTAGTCAAACAGAAACACATTCATAAACATTTTAAAATACCTATGTTTTAAAATTTTTAATGTATATGTCACATTTGTGCATCTGTGTTTTTGCGAATATATATATACACATGTATACATATTTACATACACTCATACATGTATGCATACACATCCTATTATGTTAAAACATCCCTTTTTATACATCAGACTTTGAGGCTTAATGTGCTGACATTTTTGAAGGATTTTTGATATTACTATTTTATTTCCAGTTTATTCTATTTAAGTTTCAATGTGTTTTAATTAATGTAGATTTCATAATAATAGTAAAAAAAAAAAGTAAAGATTGCTACAATGAGGATTGAAAATAGATCTACTCCCTAAATGAATAGCTTTGAATAAGAACAATAGATAGCTTATACAAAAAGAATAATGTTATTTCCTTTAGATAAACAGTTAGTGGACTGAATTTCTTTTTTTACGCTTTTGATTTCCCAGTTATTCAGATATAATTATCAGGAAATTTCTGGTTCTCATAATGCCAGTGTAAATTGAAAGTAAATCAATGATATACACTAAGTTACAGCTGTTGGTGTATTTATTAAAAACCAAATATGACTTATTTATATAGCTAATTATGGAGAAAATAATGATAGTTTTGCAATGAATTTCATCCTATCACCATCTGTTACATGTTTCAGAGCAGGTTTTTAATCCAGAAGGTGGTTTTACTTAGAGTGATGATAACTCAATCTATATCTTTACTACAGGACATATTCATTGCATTACAACCTTAACAGAGTACAATATCATATAATGTCCAATTCTTCATTCTTGCTTACATAAAATTCATACTGACTTTGGTTCTTTAAAACAAAAATGCCTCTGGAAACCACACCCAGCACATATCACATGACAGTCTTGAAATGACAATCTGTTACTAAGAATTGTCATATGAAATATTTACTAAAGGATGATATTGAACTACAGAAATAGGTGGTTTTACATAAATTAAGGTGCTTAATGAGTGTCCCAATTCTCAGCTGCATTAAGGCCCCAAAAGTTACAAAAAAAAAAAAAAGTATTTTGCATTCTTCCCTGCAGTCTGTGGTACTGTTTCAGATGACTGTCGTGTTTATGGATGAAATCATACTTGTCTCTGCCAAACTATCTGGTTCAGCAAGTAATGTTCAATTTAACCCAACTGTTGTCTGTAGGACAACACTTTCATTTTTTTCTCTCTTCTTTCTACCTCTTTCAGAAGACAATAGTCAGGAAACCACAATGCACACATATTCTTTTAATCTTAGTATAACACACACATATTTCAGTTTGTACTGCTGAAAAGTTTAATGATTTAAGAAAAAATACCGCTTATATGCTTAGTGTTTTATTTCCTTTTCTTCTCACACCACGAATTAAAAACCCAATCTTATAAAAATGTTAAAATATTGAAGAACTATGTTTAGAAATCTGATCCAAAAAAAGCATAAAATGTAACTTTTTGGATTGATACATACAAATAAGTTTATAACTTTTATTTGAAACTGTGAAGGTTTCAAATTTGTTGTCTCAGAATTTCTTTAAAAAATGCTAAAATTTTCATGTAATGATAAAAAGTAATTATTAGAAAAAATAAATAACAGTCAAAACCCATCTTAAAAGATCAGGCTACTTTGTGCTACGTAGCTGGGAAGAGAGACACAGGAAGAGCCCAAGTTGAAGAGAAGTCAAACTTTTGAGCACCCCTACAGGACAGACAATTAAGTGACTTACAAAGGTTGTGCTTGTTCTTTAGGATAGCTGCAGAGAGCAAGTATGCAGCACTCTCCTGTGTAATTTTACTATAACTTCTTACATAGCTTTTCCAGGGCCAGATCTGATCTCAGACTGGAACTTTCCCTGCTTCAAGCTGATGAACATACTGTGCTTCTCAGAAAGTGAACCCGTGGTGCTCTATTTTGTTCTAGAAGCAATTTCCAGCTCAAGGTCTTTTTGGAGGGCACGAGGGGAATCTCTCAGGAATGTATATTATTTTAGACATTAGAGATAATTATATTCTGCTTGACTTGTGAAACCATTTGCTAGAAAAAGTGCTAAGACACTCTTAATTTAAAAGTAGAAGAGATAATCCTACTTGAGACTGATAAGGTCTGAAGTCTTTATCAGCTACACTGCTGGTAGAGAGCTCTGGGATGGAAAGGATTAGCTCACCTGCTTCATTTCAAGCAACTTAAGCTTATAAAAGAGCCCTCTAGAGAATCTGCTCACATAACTATGTGCCGGACTTGTGTCAGTTGTGTCACATCTGTCAGGCACCTGCAGTTTAAGTCCAGGCAGGACAACTAGCATCAAATGCATGTTGTGCAGATTATATTTCATCACGTTCTGCTCTGAACATCTGCCCAGTGATTCAGGTACATTGATTCTTCATTCCAGAGATGCTGCTTTTTTTCTAATTTGAGATAAAATTTAAGAAAATACATTGGCTCCTGTACATATGTTACTATAAATAAGGAGGACTTGCTTCCTCTCTTTCACATATCTAGATATGCATGTGAATGTAAGATAAATTATTGGATGTAACACTTAAAATTCTAACGTTAGATAAAGCTTCAAAAGAAATTAAACTATGTGGCCCAAGGAGTCTAAGATAATAATAAATAAAACTATGTCACAAACCTAAGGTCTGCTTCATCCAATTTCTTATTCCTATCTCTAAACAATACATAGATCTTCTCATAGAACCTTTCTATCCATATCTTTTTAATTTTTTGCCATGTTCATTTCAGCACCTGTAATATATAATGAATCCTATTGCTGCTATTCACTGAGGCTTTTTTCACCAAGACCCTCTGTAGGGACCTTGCTCTATTTCTGATTCTCTCATGAATCTCAAAAAAAAAAAATAATTAAAATCCATACAAAAGAAAGCATGAAATGGGATCAAACTCGTGCAGTATTTGCCTATTGTTACTTGCCTTTCAGTGCCTGAATCACTCAAGCATTGCTACTATACAGGGCATATCCTCTTCAGGAATTTTCGAGTGAAAGCATAAGATGTTTGTGAGGGATTTTGTAGGAAGCACATTCCCAATATGCTCTAAAAAATTCCCCTCACTCCCACCATGGTTCACCCCATTGCCATCTGAACAGGCTTCAGCGTTAGTTAGCTGAGGTGTTTTCTCTGTGCATGCTAGGGAAATAACTTATCCACATGACCCAAAGAAAATATCCAAGCACCATACATACAACTAAAGTGAATTTAATTAGTTTTGATTGAATTTATTCAAAGATTTATTTTGGGTTTTTTTTCTTATTTCTTATAACTATGCAATTTGTTGTGCTTAAGTAGAAAAACAAGACACGAGCATTAGGAGTGGAATGCACTTTGCAATTTTGTAGGCAGTCATGTAATACACACTAAAGTAGGGTTCACAAGGTCACTTTCTGTATGCCTGTTGAACTAGGATGTACTACACGAGAAAAACAAGAATAGTATTAAGGATTTAAGCATATAAACTATCAAGTAGGTATAAACAGCTGAATACTCTTAATGAACAGACCAGAGCCTGTGCTTAAGAGGAAGGCAGAAGTTCCCAGAAATTTCTTTTTCTCTGACTAGACAGAGATCCTTTTTCTACCCCAGACCCTAGAGCTTTCTGAATTACAAATGTGAGAGAGACAAATCAGGTACCTTGGAGGTTCTCCAGGTTATTAGAGACACCTGAGCCCCATTGACCATCCCCTGCTTGGACCGTGGGGTTTGAGAGAAAGGCTTTCCCCTAATAGTCTATAATTTCTACTTATAGTACTTTATTATCCTGCTACATATAAGCTCAAAAAAGCCCAAAACAACAACAATAACAACCACCCAAAAACCCCCAAAACATCAAATGCCTATTTGAAAAAAAACACAATAACTTATATTCACAAATACTTGTCTTTTCAGATACAAAAAGAGAAACTTGTATTTTGGAAATGGGGTGGGCCTCAATCTGTTCATAATCTGATGTCAAATTGTCAGCTTTTTTTCCATTAATAGAAAAGAAATCATTCACTCAGCTATTTGAATAATAAAAAGTACCCCAGAACTCTACACTTGGAGTGGTAAAACCATCATCATCATGGCTAGGCTTCGCGAACGAAGATTTGGGAAGGCTCTATCCACATTTGCCACAGGCACGCTGGTGGCTTATGAGGCCAATACATGACAGACAAATCCGATTGCAAAAGGCACAGCAGAAAGACTCCTTAGATGGTGTATTCTGCAATTCACGGTTCTTTCTGCGTTGCCTTTTTCCTCGAGAGTCATCCTGCGTGTGTTCTCAAAGGAGGCAGCTGCGTTATAGATGGTGTGTCTCCACACTTGGAGTGGTAAAACCAGTTAAATAATATAAATCAGTTGTTTATATAAATGTAAATAAATTGATATAAGTAACTTGATAGATTAATCTAACACTATTTTTTTTCTATGATTCACAGGGTGTTACGTATTATTGAAAGTAATGGACCTTTTTTATAACCATAAGAGCAACACAGTCAGTGTTGTTTATAATTGGGAAGGAAAATCTAGGGAAAGAAATGAATTTTTTTTTTTTAATACATCAAATAGGCCTTCCACATGAAGTTCATTACACTTCTAATGAAAGCTCTCTATGATTCCGAGTATTTTGATCTTTTTAAGAATTTTGCTCATTTCTTTGTTTCTTCTCTCCTCTCTATCATTCCATTTGATTCAGAAAAATTTGAGAAAAAAAAAGTTATCAACCATAGAGGTACTGCTTTTCACTATTAGCTCACAAACTTTTTAGGAGACGTATCTTATTTAAGGTTTTCTGGTCTGCTGATTAGTTCCATAATAAACTAAATCAGTATTACTGTGCTATACCCAATTCCAAGAAATAGATTAATAAATATAAAGGAAAGAAGCATCACACAACCAGAACTCAACAGTCAAATTCCTACCTTATCAGGTGAAGACTGTATCCACACCTATGCAATAGCTAATGAGTAGTCCAAAGTAATTTCTTATTTTCCACAGATGGTATTTAACTTTCACAATTTCTAAACTTTCCAATATTATATATATATAATTTTATGTTCTAAAGGCTCTGTTTCTATCATAAAATGAAAATCAAGAATTACACAAAGGGTTATGTTTTCACTTTGGAAGCTTAATCGGTATGTTATACAGAAGGAGGACTTATGGGAAAAATTAATGCACTGATCTTCTCTCAAGACACTTAGATAAATAAAAAATTAATTTAGACATTCATCAAACAAATGAAACCCCAAGTATTGTTTTTGCACTGCACTGAAGAGCATCAACAGAGAAATTGTATAACATAATAAAACTGTCAAAAATAAAAGCATTCCATTGTAACTCATCTAGAGTACTTTGTTTTGTTATTTCTAAGAATAAAAAGAAAAATAGAAAAAAAAGTCAAAGATATATTATTCATGAGATCTGGAAAAAAGATTGAAGAAAATAGAAAGCAATCACAAGACTGCAAAAATTCATGGAATCAAAACTTGTCTAATAAAAGAGATATAGAAAAATAAACCAATTTAAACTTGATTATAATTTAGCATACATACTTAGTGTTAAACCTCTTGCATATAGAAAAATCTGTTTCTTGTAAACATGGATCCTCTCCCGCTTCATAACACATTTTCTATTTATTTGGTGAGGCAAATACGTTTCTCCTTAGGTTTGATCTACCCCTTAGGCTTCAATCTCTTTGAGACTCTTTTCGATTTTAAAGCACAAACAGAATATGATGAGGTAATTTGGCAAAAAAAAAAAGTCATCAGTTGTAACACTTGCATAAGACACTGTTATAAAAGTAAATTGTTCCAAAAATGTTGAGAAGAGTTTGCATTTACACAGGAAGACTGAAAGATATGATTTTGCATGTGACCAAATATCATCCCAACCCGACAGCACTAAATTCCACACTCCTCAGTGAAATAAGTGGAACCCATCAACATCTCACAAATCGTATTCCTGAAGGGAAACTTTTGCGTAGTACAAATTTTCATTGTTTAATTTAATGGTAATTGTTTTCTGAGTTTCACTGTCTTTTTGTTTTTGGTCGTTTTTTTGTTAGCTTTTATTCTCTTAAGGAGTATACGCAAAACAGATTTGTGGACCCTATCACTTTCCCCAACCTCTAACCATATCTTCAGTAAAGCTGGCAGTCCTCTGCAAATTGACATCACTACTATCAAAAATTACAAAACTGAGGCCAGTTCTTCACTTAACTCATTTAGAAGAAGAAGAGACAGAGGAGGAGAAAAGGAGTTGCGGGTTCTTTTCTTAGGATTTTATTTTATTTTATTTTATTTTATTTTATTTTATTTTATTTTATTTTATTTCATTTTATTTTATTTCATTTTATTTTATTTCATTTTATTTTATTTATTTTATTTTATTTTATTCTCCCACACATAGGGGTGTTATATCTATGTCCTTTGGCACAGAATCACAGAATTGCAGAGAATGGCAACAAAATTGGTGAAGGGTCTGGAATGTAAGGCCTATGAGGAAAGACTGAGGGAGGTGGGGTTGTTCAATCTGGAGAAAAAGAGACTCAAGAACTAAGATAAGAGTTTTGGGAACATATGTTTCATTGAAATTCCTAGACAAACTCAAAAGAACCACTAAAAATTAAAGTTACAGTTGTAGGGAGAAGTTTTTCAAAAGTTCAGGTGGCATACAGTTTTTAAAGTCAGGCTTGGAAAGGTATTTAGCTAGAAAGAGACACAGATTACTTCCAAGAGAATTTTCAAAAGTGCTACGACTCATAAAGAAGTTGTATGCTTGACATTTTTTAGATCTTCATTAAGTGCTTTTGTGCAGCTTTGATGCCTAGATATTAGTAGATTGACTAACAAAAAAAAAAATCCCAAACTTTTATCTTAGCTCAACTAAGAAATTGTAATGTCAGACGATCTCGTTTTTATAACTCGAAAATTTACAGTCTAGATTTTCCTGTCCTATGTGTATGTATCAGTGATTATATATATAAAAATTCTGCACTTAGCATATAGTATTGAATGCCTTTCAGTGGTTTATTTCTTTTAAAGTCAAAGAGGAACTTTTTCAGTCTTGACATGTTTTATGTTTAAGAATATGTGCTATAAACACATAATGACTTTATTTTCTCCCTCAACTGCCTTTAGTACAACATTCTTCAACAGAAAAGTTTAATTGAGCAGATTACCAAATCTTATGATAGGTCTGTATGCTTGTCTGAAAATGCTTTCATTTATTTTCATAAGGATTGTGTAATACATCTTCCACAGTATAACTGGAAGGTGACATTTCATTTTTTTTTTCACAGAATGAGTAAAGTGAATTATTAAAGGACCTAAAAGCCCGAGTGCTGAAATCCAATATTTATGTGTATATTTAAAAATATTAATAGTTCAATTAGCAATGCTTTTGTCATCTCCTATATTAACAAAAATATTCACCAAAACATTATGTGCTGTGGCTCCATCTCCAAACTGTAATGTATCTTATTAATGTGATGCATGTTGTAATAATTTTTTTCCATCTGTTCAAAACTTCAACAAGGAAAACTTTCAACAGGAAAATAATAAAATTATGCCCTTCAAGGTCATTTCTCTGAAGGGGAAAACAAAATCTACTGTAAGATTCTCTTTACTCCACAAGATGGAGCTCAATCCCTGTACTACAGTTCTACAGCACCTTGAGAGACAGCTTTTGTCCTTTTGACATTATCTTGTATGAATAAGCAACAGTCAGGAACAAGTAGTTTGATGTCATAGTTCTGTATTTATGGATGACAGAAATGTCTGCAGAAAACAATGCTTGGATTCTACCATGATGTATTCACAACCAGCATGTATGTTATAAACTTAAAGATCAAATGCTATTTTATAGCAGTAACAAGATGATATTAACCAGACAACATTTAGATCCATAATCCAGCATTTATTCACTAGAAAAACACAATGATTAGCCATACAGGGATTTTTATGCTGGGTAAGCAAAGTGACTGCATCTTTGACACAAAAGGGAACTTGACTGATAACATAAAATGAAGTCCAGAATCTGAATTACATTCTTAAAACACGAATCATCTACTTTTCCTCTATTTATCATGTTTCATTAAGAGTAAAACCAAGGGTTGCCAGATTATTCTGCAATAGTTCTAGGACTGAACAGTGTAGGTGACTGCAAAAGCTCAGCTTTCTCTGTGTGGGCAGCACACACAATCAGTGTGCTCTTCACAGCAATACCTGAGAATCACAGAATCACAATTTGGTTGGAAAGGAGCTCTGGAGTTCATCTAATCTATCCACTGCAGTGAATCAGGTCAGGGACAATTTCATAAAGTTCTGGTTGTTTTTAATAATGTGTCCAGCTTTCAAAAAGGTGATGACAATCTGTAATCCTTACTGTTCAGTTAAAAATATGTGTTTTGTACTTCCAGTATTTGAATGTAACTTTTAATGGAAACATCATTCTTTCGGCTACAGAGTAGAGTGGTGGCACACTGCGAAGTAATCAACACATGTACAATATGTGGAAGTCGATCAAACTGAGATGGAAAGCTTTTAAATTTCATGAAAAGGACTCATCCAAAAGCCTATCCAATGATGTATGCTGCTTTGGTACCTCTTCTATGCAAAGAATAGCACAGGCAAGGAGATTTTTAACCTTGATAATTATGTCAGAACAGCTTTGGAATCCAGAAATCTCATTCAACTGATATACAACTAAGGCAACCTCATTCAACATTGCAGCTCATTTTGCAATAGTTTGATATGCCTTAAGAGAACTTTCATGAATTTTTGTTGGATTACCATTTACCTTTGCTTCTGTGAGCACATTGGGTAAGATCTAGTATAATCTAGTTTCAGAAGCACAAAAAATAATAAACTATGTCCTTTTTGTTTTCCATTAAAGCTTTTGTTGGCTCACAGTTGTTGCAATAATGTCTACCTATTCCACAGCAATTTTGTACATCTCTCACCCAGCTCTTGCCCACATCCATGTTCAGAATAAATGAAAAAAAGTGAACTTCTCACACTGTATTACTATACCCACAGCCTTTATATTTCTACAGACTCAAGATACTTACCTTTTTTCTAGTTTTCTTTGTTGTTCTCCCTTCCAAATAAGCACAAATCCAGATTCCCACATTCATGGTTTTACAACCAGCTCTCTGATATTATATGCCTTTACTATTGCCATCCTGCATGCCTACTATTCCCATCCCACTTATCTATCCTTCTCAGAACTTTCACCACTTGTGTGCTGTTTTGTAATTTCTACGTCCATTTCTGCTGTTATCCCTTTCCTTTCTCTAAAACATTTCGTCCATCCCTAGAATAAAATATAATAACATGAAACAAAAATACAGCCATTCACAAGACTTTTAGTAACGCTCAGTCTTCTAATTTCTGTAGACCTGGACATTTTATCAGATCTTCTTGTATTTGCACCTACCCATTGTAGACCAGATGAGGCTGTTGGTGTTAAGACACTCCTCTCATCATTTTCTGCAAACCTTCTCAATTCTCCTTTCATTTTCAGCACTTGAAGGAAGCCTACTCTCTTCTTTAGAGCTGCTGCCATATCCTATCACTGCCAATCATCTCACTACATTTCAGCTTTTCTCTCCAATTCCAGCTTCAATCTCTCTCTGCTTCCCTCGGTATTCTGCACTTTCCCTTGGCTTCTTTGTTAAATGATCCGTTTCATCACGTTCACTTCCTTTGCCCTATTACTTTACTTCAGCTCTCTGACTTGCTAAAATTTCGTCCTTTACATTTCATGCTTTCATTAAACTTCTCTTTTTCTGTCTGACTTCTCTCTTGCTGCATTTTCCTCATTCTAGCCACCAGTTAGTCTCTCTCATCACTCATCATGGGGCTTCACCATATTCCCTTGTGACGTTGTAAGCAGTTCCTTTTGACAGCACTAATATGTGCCTTATGATTACATCCTGTTGGAGTTTCCTCTTTTTATTTCCTGGGATGGTACTGGTGAGCACTTTTTGAATATACCAGATCATTTATGTTCTTCAAAATAGTCCCCTTCTTTCAGTCCCAAAGTTCAGAAATGAGTGTGTTCACTTGGAATGCATGAAACATTTTTTTCAGTTTCTCCTTTTGATGCGGATTTTTTTGTAGATCATTCTCTTCCCATTGCGTTAGCCGGCAGATTCTGGAAACAGTGATATTTTCAATCCAAATGAGGATTTTTCAGTCAATTGTTTACAGCTTCTGGCCTTGATGTATGCACTATATAATGGTGAAAAGACTATTAGATCAAAGCAATAAAGTTTTCTTCATACCCAGGTGAGTATCCCACTTTCTGGATTACACAGCATTTCCCCTTCCTTTCCTGACTTTCTCACATCCACAGTGGTTTATTTAATTTCTTGATGCTAAGTGAAACAACCTGGAAATGTAGATGGAGACATCTTCTATAAATAAAACCAGCACACCGTAGAGTGCCTTTCTCTATGTTACATCATAAAATGCCTAATGAGATAATTAGAAATTTCCCATAGAAAGTGGTAAATCTGTGTACACAATAACTCAAGAGAGAAAAGAAACAAATGAAGGAGGACTCATTTGTGGATTATAGGATAAAAGGGATTCCTGAGCTGAGTAGTTCTGTCCTTAGATTCTTAATTCTCAGTGAGTGTTATAGAGTGAACTAAAATCAGTTCAGCTAATTGCACTAGGTAGATGCCATAAAGCTAAGAAGTCAAATGCTTTTGGGGGAAATCTGAGGGTTCACTTTTGGGATCATGAACCTTGTCTGAACAGAGAAGTTCTTCAATAGACATAGTTGAGAGTGGTGTCCGATTGAGACCATGTGCACTCATTGAAAGAAAAAATTGTATTACAAACACTGAAAAATGAGAAAAAGGATCCATCCTCTTATAGAGGGAACTGGAATAGACTCTGAGTCATTGAGTTAGCAAGGGTTCAAAATGCTACTGCTGTTTCATTTCACATGCCTAAATATAATTTGATAGTGTTCGGAAGACACTAATTGTCACATAACTGGTATATTTAGTTGATATGGGGATCCATGCACAAAAAAGAGGGAGATAGATATTAGTATTTCAAAATAGTTTAAATATCCTTATTCTAAATAGATATCCATGTTTGAGAGTGTAAGGAAAATATACTTATTCAATGGAACAAGTTGGAAGAAAAATTATTCAAAAAAGTAGTGAATTAGGCCCACAGTTGCCCACATAGTATTGTTTAACTTAACTGTCACAAAACTCTTATAATGTATGTGGTATGACTGTACACTTTTATCTGGATTAGTCACTTGTCTTAGAATCACAAAGAAAAATAATTTATAGTTTAAAATAACAGTAGAGTGAAAAATCATTTTAGATTTTTTTTTTAATTATTTCTTTCTCTTGAGTTCACTGTCTTTTTGTGCTTCTTTTCTCAAAGTCCAGAAACATCAGAGAATGGAAAAAAGAGGTTTGAAACAGCTGATTTGTAATTCTTTATTAAATACAGATTGAATTTTAACATGGCTAGATAGAAACAGAAGGATTCTCAATTCTACAACAAAGTTTTTAGTCACGAGTGGGATTAGGCATCTGTTAGACGGAAGATGTAACCTTTGGTTGGAGGCAACTCAGTAGCAGATACGTTCACATCTCATGTTCCTGAGAACCTCTGTCAAACTGACTTGTCTTAATTCCATTTCTTATTCACCAAAATGAACTAACTAACCAAACAAAAGATGTCTTTGACAAGGACATCTTATCTCTTGTTCATAGCTACACAGTGCAGCTTAATGCTTCCCTAGTGTTGAGCATAGGACTGAGTTAGACGCAGCCTACGGTCTTCTCTCATAGTCAGATTTTGTTGCAAAGAGTATAGATCATATCTGTTACTCCATGTATGCAAAACACTAACTTTATGGGAAGTTGTTGGAAAGAGTGGGGGAAGGCACAGGAGATGAAGAGGGGCATAGTCCTTACTGCAGGGACCTCAGCTTTGCTCTGACACAGAGTGATACCCTATTATTCACAGGTTTTAACAGCATGACAGCTCCCCAGTATTTTGCTGCCAAAAAGGCACTGTCTCAGAATTAATTTAATTAACAAGTACGTACTAAGATCCTGCTAGAGTTGAACTGATCCAAAACGGTAGAGATTAGTTGCTTTACTCATTAGACTCATAATGCCTCAAGATGTGCCCTTCAATACAGTTTTATACTTCTCAGCAGGCCTCCAATTGCTTTTGTTATAACTGTATGAATAAAAATGAGCAGAAACTACAATAAATGACCTTTCTTTTGGTCATTGTTTATAATGACTTTATATGCTTGAAAAATTTCAAAATCGTTCACTGCTGAACTTAAACAACACAAGAGTTAAGGGCAGGAGGCAGAAAAAAAGAAAACACTACCTCTTCTTCCCTTTTGATGTAAACAGGACTTTTTGTTCCAAACTTACGAAAGTCATGACAGTCAAGATGATAATTAGAAATTTTAATTGACTATTCTGAAATTAAAATAAGGTGAAAGACCCCTAGTAAAATGAGCCACTGACTTCAAGAACACAGTAGGGAATTGGAAAGATGTAGAAGCCTTTGGAGGATTTATATATTTATATTCTCAATATGGTAATAACAGACACTTCTGGACATACTGATAATTCTATATTATTTAGCAACTGTTGATCTCATTTTTCCTTTCATGTCTCAGTTACCTGTGTGATGGCTGAAAATTATTAAGCATAGAACAATCTTTTTTTTCTTTTCCTTCCTATTCCTTTTTTGTCAAGCAGAACCAAAGGGTCATCAAAATTTCATCCCAGTCCTATTAAATAACACAAAAATGGTGATTGCTGTACTTCTTAATAAAGGACAATGGTGTTAGGAATGTAGAACTGGCATTGCCTAGTAATTAAAAAATTTCTGGGGTTTCAGAGATTTCTACTTCAAAGTTTTTTTACACTTTCAATAACTTACCTAAAAATTAAATCAAAGAAGTATAAATCCAGATACTGTCAGATCAAAGTTGGGCTGTTTAGAAACTCTGGCATTAAACTGCACCATAGCTGGTGCAGTGCTTAGAATAGTGCTTAGAATAAATTCTTGTCTCCACAAGGAAATATTGAAAGGTTTTTCACCCTAGCTCATCTTTTAGTTCTCAGACAGCGAAACAGCTGAAAACACATGGCCTCCTCTACTGTGTGTTTTCAACAGCAAGGTCACTTTTTTCTACTGTGAATTTCTTCTTCTTGTGTAGGATGTATTCAAACTTACATAAGACAAGCACAAAGCAGTATTAATTTCCAAAATAAGTCCTAAGACATCACTCCGTAAGTCTGACTGCTAACACTGACAGAGGATTATTGACTATTTTCTCTATTCCCTGCTGCTGCCTTTCCTGATTTTTTTTGTCACTGAATTTTGCCACAGATGAAACACTCTATGAGTGAGATGAAGAAAGA